>NC_051209.1:527320-582320 GCF_015220075.1 Falco rusticolus | reverse complement strand
TTTGCAAGTCTCAGTATTAGCTGTGGGTTTTTTTTATGGTGGTTTGTGTTTGTTTTTTTTTTTTTAAGCTCCATCTTCTGCAATTTAGTGAGAGTATTACCTTCCATTTAAAACAAACCAAGAATCAGAAATTTCCTGGCTCTCATGCTTCTAGAATAAAGTTATGGAATACTTCCCAGATGTATGCATAAGGTTCAGACTTAAAAGCCAACTGATTTGTTGCCTCTCTAAAATATTTCATGTTTTTTAGTCGGTCACAGTTTTTGAACATTTTGGTTTGAAGTCCTGAAACTGTTTTCTCTTCTATCCATTAGTACCTCAATGCAGATGTTTTTTAATCGGATGTTTGCGTTTTAAACTTTAAATGGAGGTTACAAATGAGGCTTTATCTGTGCAAAAAAGGAGCTAGTTTGTTTTAAAGTTAAACCACTTTCAGGGCAAATTAATGTTTGAAGCTCCAGATTTTGTAAGACACGTATACCAGCCCCATTACAGAAAAGCACTTAAAAGATGCTTATTGAGTTTCCTAAAATAGGCAGATTTTCCCATATTCTGATTATTCCCCCCCAAAGTGGCATGAATATGCACGATGCATGAATATTTTCAGTAAGGGTAGGATTTCTTCAGGACATACACAAGAACTGTGTGTGTCTTAAAGTGAGTAATTAATTTCAAATACAGATGGAGCCTCTGGAGCTCTGGAAGTCTGCTGATTCACATCTGCCTGTATTTTTAAAATGCATATATATATATTTGTGTATATATATATTTATACCCAGAAGATACCGACATCTTCACTGCTGCGGTCTCTGTGTCTGCAGACAGCACTCTCTCCAGCTAAAGATAACAGTGGACGTTATAAGTTATGGTAGACCATTGATGCTGCGGGCTTCATAATCGTAAAGCTCACCTGGTAGGAGCAAGCTGCAGAGCTGGCTGGCAGACACACTGTGCTCTGCGATACTTCAGTACTGTCCAGGAATAACAGAGCTGATGCTGAGACACAGACAAGTGGATGATTTTGGTTGATGTCTGGCACTGCAGATGTGCTCTCTACAGTTCTCACTACAAGTTGGGGACAAGGCACAGGGCTGAGAGTTGGGAGTGTGGAGTTATATTCCCGGTCCGCTAGAGCTCTGTGCTGGGCAAATCACGTTCCCATTGATGTAGCTGAGTTGTCTGGGCCAGCATGGAAATTTTTAGCTGATGTTTGAAGAGCGCTTTGAGAGCTTCCTGAGGAAGGATCGCAGGAGATTGCTCTAGGTGGCACAGAATGAAGAGGTAACCTGGCTATGTCTAGTTTAGTTTTGTATGACGAGGGCAATGTGCATTTCTTTTGAGGAGAATAAATTTAGAAATGTTTCTGTTTATTTCTTATACAAGTGGGAAAGCTATGTTGCCGCCATGCTCTGTGCTAGGAGCTACTCTCTTCCTTTTTCTTTTCCTCCCCTTCAAAAATCCAGTTACCTTCTGTCTGTGAGTCTGTTATCCCTCAAAATTGCACATAAAACATTCAGAAAAGATTGCTTCAAGGAAAGACATTGATTGGAAAAATATACTGGTATTTATAATTCAATAAATACCCTTCCTGAACTTAAATTCCTCTTTTTGATTTTGTGTACCCTAATTTATCTAACAAATACTTCTTTTGTTAACAATCCTGTTTAAAACACAATTATGTTAACAAAAAAAAGATGACCATTTAACATTATGGAAGCACCTCAAACCACTGCCCAAAAGGTGATGTATTTTTAAGCTTGCTATTTCTTTTAGTGTGATGAGAAAACTTACCTGCAGAAAATATTTGTTTTTATCAGATATCATACAAAAATGATTTTTGTAATTATTGTGTTATGTAAACAGATTTTTAAAATGGAATTGCTGGCACTGGAGATCGGTTGTGTAAATGTGTATGCCTGAATGAGCGGTTGCTTTTTTTTCTTACGGAGTGAAGAGATAGCAGATGCTAAAATGCATGAATATTGGATATGTTTCATATACTGTGACTTCAAGGTGTACTCTGGATATAAGAATGCATTGATTTTGAAAAACAGAAATAAATATTTTGCAGAAAGATTTCTGACTGCATCTAAAACAAGACTTTCCAATTCAACTTTAAAATTAGCTTATTGTGATGACCAACTATCAAATGCATGGTGACAGCATGAGTTTTTTAAATAACTGCTATCTTGTCTGTGGTGTGGTGACCTATTCAGTGCTATGGCTTTTTGTTTTCAAAAAACTCCAAGATACTTCCTCCATGATTCTTTCCTTCAAATACATAAAGACATGACTAGCTTTACATGTATGTCTGTCTGGTGATTACTTATCAGTAGAGTTAATGATAGGTGTTTACTGGCTGGACTAAAAGAAGAATTAGTCCAATTAGTAATTGGTTATTTACCAAATATTTTTATAATTATTGAGAGTGCATTTCTACTTCAGCTGTCAATAACAGACAATCTCCCATTAATTTCTGCTAAAGCTCTATTTTTTCTTCTAAAACCATTTTTTCTTAGCTTTTTGTTTCAAGACCACATTCACAGAAATTAGAGGAAAATTTCATGGTTCCAGAGGATAATGAAAATAACACCTTCTGTCAGAAGGTTCATACTTAAGGCAAACTGTCATCCAGGTGAACTTAACACCTTGTGAAGATTTATTTTGTTTTACTTGTAGAGGGAAAAGGCTGAAAGAAGTAGAATGCATATATCTGAAAATAGATGAATTCTGTTATCTAGAAAATTCTTTACTACCATGTGATTAAAAATTATGTGAGCAACCTAAGACAGAAGTCTCATTTGGTTGACCTTACAGGTGTATCTTGTAGATGCGAATACCACTAAAGTTAATTTTATCTCAGCTGGATATAAATTACATCCCATTACAACAAGCCCATGTCATAGAGCTCTAGAAGGTGATGAAGTGAAAGCTGATGAAGGCAAAGAGGCTTGTGCAGAAAGGATTTTGCCTGTGGATTTTGGAACAGGGTCCTGCTCAGCTAGTTAGCTTGGATTTCCTGTTGTGAGGAGAGGAGATGAGACTGTAGAGAAGGCTCTACCCCTTTCTCAGCTTGCTCCTAGTCATTCTCTGATGAGAGCATCTTCAAGAGGGGTTAGAGGGAAAGCAGGGATCAGTTTGGCAGATGACGTGCAAGAGGAACTCTCCTATGTATCAAGGAGATGTCAGGTCTTGTCTGCAGGAGGCTATGGTGGGGGTAGGTACTTCACTAAACTAGAAGCAAGCGCAAGTCTTGCAAACATTTGTGCTTCATGCACGGAGATGTGTAGATAAACCTCAATCTTACTCCTTCTGTATTTTTTTTCCTTTTTTTTTTTTTTTCTCCAGATTCTCTGAAGCAGTTGCATAGCAAGGACAATACTGATAAAAAGCAATATCAGTAAATCAATAACTTTTTTCTTTCTCTTTTTTTTTAAGGTGAACACATGCAAGAAACCCATTCACCTCATTCACTGAAGAAGGATGTAGAAAACATGGGGAAAGGTAAAACAAATAAGAGCCTCTTACATTATAAAACTGCTCTTTGTTTTAATAGAATATGAGGATAATAGGGGGCACACTTGTTCTGTACCATATTTTAAGCTTGTCAAGTAACATATGAATAATATATGGACCTTTGGGTGGATATAATTGAGATTAATGCATATATATCAATCAATACATGACACTATAATACTTTAAAATAATATATTACATTGATTTATATTCATGGCTTTCTGCACAAAATCTATTGTAGGTCTATGCAACGCTTTTTTTTTTTTTTTTTGTAACTGCTAAAATATTTTGTCTTATAGTAATGAATTGCTCTGCAATGGTTCTTTCAAGAATTATTTATACGGATTAGCAAAACCACTTTTCTTTTCTCTTTGTTAGAGGAACTCCAGAAGGTTTTGTTTGAACAGATCGACTTACGGAGGAGACTAGAACAGGAATTCCAGGTGTTGAAAGGAAATGCGTCTTTCCCAGTCTTCAGTAAGACACTTATCTGTGGTTTTGATGTTATTTGTGGGTGGGTGGGTGTTGTCAGATTGTTAAAATGGGAGAGGTATGTTCTCAGTGTTGCCAGGGTCTCTGGCTTAGGTCTGATGAGCTTGATGGCACTTCTGCTGTGGCTTTTCAGGCTGCCCAGGTAGGTTTTTGTAGGGAAAATATGAAACTGGATGTCTATTTTGGTGAATGTTTTACTGGGTTTGATAACTTTTTGATAACATTGAATACAGTAGACAGAAACACGTCTGGGGATTCTCGGGATACAGTGATGTCAGTGGTCTTAACCAGCTTCTTGGAGGCTTTTGAAGACAAGATGCTTTGTAGTCATCTTTAGGTGGTTTTAGCTGACGCTGTAGCATTGACTTGGTTTGTGTTTAAGGAGTAGAAATACCTGGTTGGATTTTTCCTCTTGAGGTGGGCTATTTGAGATGACCCTTTCACCACCGCTGATGAACGGAGTGCTTGCTATCCAGAGGTGATAGAATGTGCTGGGCATGTGTTAAATAAAAGGAAACAAAATGGACAGTTAGCTGGGTTTTTGTAAAGCCGCCGGAAAGTTGAACTGTATGCACAGGGATATGGGAAAAGACTTAAGTGACTGAGACCTTTTGAATTACATTGGCAGCAACAGAGGAAAACATGCTTCCAAGAGAAATCCCATGTAGATCAGGACATGGTAGAAGACACAGTAAGGGCTCTCTAACATGCAGTGAAGGTAGTGTTACAGAGCAGGAGTGATCAGAGCATCTCCATTGCTCTCTGCCCGTCTGTAATACAGCACCATGCAGAGATCAGTACTGTTGTGCAGGCTTCCCATGCCTGGCTGTCACGGCTCTGCAGTTGCCTGCCCAGAGAGACCCCTCAGTCGATATTAAATGCAACCTAAAAGAAAAAGTGTCTTTGCACCCATGTTTTGCTTCTTTGTGAAGTCCAAAGGAGGTCTGGCAGCATCTCCATTCAGTATTTTCCTAATGTTGATTTTTTTTTATATAAACTCTGCTTTTTAAACCTCTCACTTTTTGTCTGTATTTTCCCATGAGACTATATGCAGATGGCACCCTGTGGAGTTATTTGACTCACAGCAAGCCAAGATAGAGAAGTTAAAACATTCCCAGACTAATTGTCATGCTCTTCTGCCATTTGCTAATTTAACTCCTTTGTGACTGAAATATCTGAGCAGCGCTCAATGCAAAATGCCCTTGTGTTGGTTCATCATAATTTCTTCAAGAGTTCAGAAACCCTCAGGATTGTTAGTCCTCCGAGTTCCTTCATAAAAACTCCAGGGACAAACCCCAGTATTGCCAGTACCCATGAGGTAAGCAAGTCAACCAAAACCCACTGTCGCAAGTGTTGCACCTCCCTGAATCACAGGAAAAGGTGGGAACATGGACAGCATTTTCCTATTATTTTAAAAAAATATCTTTGTCCTCTCTCTGTAGCATCAGGGTAGGTTCAGGAAAGCAAGGAAGTGTGATGACTCTGGGAATGACTCCATCTTTAGCCCAAATATCGAAAGATGTAGACAGCTACATAAAGGAGAAGAGCTGCCTGAGGTGATACATGAAAAGAGGATAACCTCATCCTTCAGTATAAATTCAGTCATTATTTGGGTTTGGAGTGAGGTAATTTTCAAATAATTTGTGTAGATCAAAACACTGATGTGTGGTATTGGCGAAAAGGCATCTTGGAGTTTTGCCATTTAGGTCACATATATCCTTTTATTCTTCTGCAGTAAAATTAATGCTCTGTCATTGCCATGTAAATAAACACTGCAATTAAACCACGTGAAATACAATTCAAATAAAAGAAAAGAACACGTACAGCTGACCAAGGAAGTGGCAACTGTGTATAACAGCTTGAAAAATATGTGGTTTCAAAGTACCACAAAGTAGTGGTCAATTTTCTTCAGGATTAAAATAGAAAACAGATAACATGCTATAAACAATACATACAAGTGACTATAAAACTTATTTACAGATTTAGATTTACCAGAAAAACACCCCATAATAAACCAAGAAAAATGGTCTGTGTAAAATCGAAGATAAGTGTAATTTCTCCTCCAGAGCAGTATGTATTGTAGCAAAAGAAATGGGGTCTGTTCCAGGCTTTTCCAGCTGAACGGGGCTGCTGCTTTAGGTCAGGTATTAGAAACTATTTGTTTTCCCAAGTCACTAACTGCCTGTGGTGGTATTGGATTGGGTGGAGCTAGGGAGAGTAGTCTTTGGAGATCCAACTAAAGGAAAACTGAGGTAAAATTAAAATTGTGTTGATGGATTTATCATGGCTTGGAGACACTCGAGGCTGTAAGAGGGAGTGAAGAGCAGGCAGGTAACAGGCTTTATATCCCAGTCTGGCTTACTGCAGCATCAGGCTGAGTGTCTGTGGGTACCAGATCTCAGTCCCGTCCCTAAAGCTGCTGAGGACAGGAACACACTGCCAGGGTAATTCTTGCTCCCACGGGTGGTGATGGTTCTTCCTGTGCTTTGCACTGTCTGTGGATAAATAAGAAGCCTTTGGCCTTTAAGTCTCCTCAGGTTTTTTTAAAAAGGAGAAAATTCATCCCTGTTTCAGCTGGGAGGCAACATGTGAGATATGGAAAGTCATACTGTGTCTCTCTAGAAAGTGCTCCTGTTGGGTTACCTGTGGTTAACTCCAAAGACACCTTTCTTTGGATGTTGCATTTGGAACTGAGCACATTTGGTGTGTTACACATTAATAGCATCAAACCACCACCCACAGCAAGTGCTATGCAGTCTTGTGTATGGATGGTGTTTGGTTTCCATGCTGTCCTCATGGAAATCACTGTTAAATGAGAACTGATATTACTTGCGAGCTGATTTAGCGGTGCTATGCTGCATGCTTCTCTGTGGCTTCTTGCACCTGCTTGAAATGTGGACTTGAGATGATTTGTAAGACAGCAGACCTTATCTCCTGCTGTTTGCACCTTTATTTTTTATATGCTATTGTATTGAAAGCTGCAGATGAGGTTTTCCTTTGCCTGTAAGATCTCTCAACACAGAGATCACTTGAAGCAAATAAAAAAAGATCAGATCACTTGAAGAAAATGAAAGAGTTTGCTGTCCTGATAGAAATACGAGCACCTGTGCATGGTGACAGTGTGTTCTCCCAGAACCTTCTGCCAGTTTATACCTTTGGTGTCATCTGGCATGTATTTTGTCCAGCTGCATTTAACAATGTGGCAATAAAATGGCAGAAACATAGTCCGGGTAGATAAAGGATTTAATTTTGTTTTAAGAAAACTATTTAAATATTAATATCTTTTCTCTTGAGTATTGCTTATGGCTTTGTCTGTAAGCTTTCAGACTCATGTAAAAACACTATCCTTACCATTAACACCCCATTTCCACTGTGAGCTTGGACATTTGCAGAGCGGGACTGAGCGAGATTTCTGAGCTATTTGTTCTGAGAGGTGATGAGCCTGTGAAGAGGCAGTCATAGAATTGTTTAGGTTGGAAAACATTTTTAAGATCGAGTCCAACTGTTAAAACAGCACTGCCAAGCCCACCACTAAACCATGTCCCTAAGTGCCACATCTACATGTCTTTTAAATACCTCCAGGAAGGAAAGTGTTGAGGAGAGAAGGAAAATATCTCCATATAGCCTACTTGGAGGACCTCAATAGTAGCTAGCATAGATCTAGCAGCCTTTAGTAACCAGGACAGGAGGTAGTCACCTTTTTATCCTGCATGGCTTTTTTGGGGCTAGGAAGAGAGGATTGCAAACCATCTTTATTTCTCTTGGCTTCTTTTTCTGGTTGAGTTGGAGTAGAAGGAATAGGCTGAAAAATTATGTGAGCATTTACTTGAAATCTGAAGTACTTTATTAACTTAATGTTGTCATGTCCTTTTCTATGTGGCTGTGCTGTACTCCTGCTGGACTCAATTGCAGCCTGACATATTTTCTCACTCTTTGTTTCATTGCTATTTTCTTGTCCTGAAGTGCCTCCTTCCTTTTAAACAACAGCTTTTGCTTGTCATTCAGAGAGGGCAGAATTATTGTGTGAAAGGGATGACAGAGCTCTGCCCCCTTGTACTTTCTTCTAGCCCCTTTCTATGCCCACACTTGATGGGGACATGTCCCCTTTCCCTGCAGGCGAGGTACCTCCTTCCTCTCCACTCTGTCACGCCACGGCTACTCACTGCCTTCTTGCTCCTGCTTTTGGGGTTGAGAAGTCATGGTGAGGCTGTGCGGCTGGTTTGGGAGTGGGTGAGCTCCCAGGGCTGTGGCAGCACACAGAGTATTAATAGAAGCTGCTTGTTCTCACCTTCACTCACATCTTTCCATTGCAACGTAGGTGTTTCTGTGACTCCCATTTATGTGCTATCGAAATATCCCAACAGTCATTTAATCCACTAATCCTCCCAACGCACTTGGCAGATGAAGCAATGCTATTATTCCTGCTGTACTGGTGATGAAAGGAGGCATGGAGACATGCACGCAGAGTCCAGTAGAGCAGGTATTGACTCCAGGCTTCCTGAGTCCTGGGCTAGTGTCCCAGCAACCAGCACGACTATTTAACTCTTTGAATTGGTTAGTTGTAAATAAATCATTTTAGCTGCTTTGGCCTTGTAGTTCCCTTCTCTGTGTGTTGAGGTGCTCCATACTGATTTGTGTTGGCATTCGCCTTGCTGCTTCTGTGGTCCAGGACAGGCTTGTTTCCTGGGTCAAAATGATACTGGTTGAATGAGTTTTCTTTTCTCTTCCATGTAATAGTCCATCGTTGCACCCAGGTCTCCATCATGCAACTCTCCAAGTTATTTGCTTCTTATCAGTTGTTCTGCTTATATTTTTCTTCTCCCCCTGTTCCAACAGCAGTGTTATGGAACACAGACCAGCAGTTAATCTACCAAATTAAGTTTTGTCTGAAATGATTATTGAGGAGGAAAATAAGGGAAGGAGGAGCAACTAGAGCAGGAAGGCTGGCCTGTGCTGTAACCCAGCTGTCCAGGATCTGTCTTTCAAATACGTTTTTTCCCCTTCTGAGTTCCATGTCACCGTTTATGGAGCTTTAGTCTGAGTTTTATTCAAAGCTGTCAGCACTATGTTACAAACTACAAATCAAATCCTGCATCCTTGAGTGCTTCGTCTTCTCACATGTTGGACATCACTATTGATGTCAACAGATTTATGCCAAAGCAAAGAGAAGCGGTTTTTGCTCTTCTCTTCAGTGTTGGTAGAAGTTTGACTAATGACTGCAGAGTTTTGTCCATTGAGAAGAGTAACTGTGGGAATAAATGCCAGCAACAGAAACTTGGCAGCCTACATTTGCTAGTTGGGGAAGTAGCTGAATATAATTTTTTCCATAGTTTTTCTGTTGCCTGTAGTGTATCCTACTAGATAAGTTTTTGTTAGGCACGTGCTTTATTTGGGTGAAGGGCTTTGCAGTGCTTCATGGTTCCTCAGTAGTGATTTGGTTTGATTTACTTTGATTTATATGAATCCTGCTGTGTGGTCTCTGTTTTAATTACTGCATCAACTTTTTTTCCCCCCTCTTATAGACAATTTTCAAGATCAGATGAAGCGGGAACTGGCATACAGAGAAGAAATGGTACAGCAGCTACAAATTGTAAGTTTGCCTTCTCTGCTGAAAATGTTATTAACTGTTGCTTTATGTTTTTTAAATGCACTCCTCAAACTTTTTCTTTGTGAGCCATGCGGATGTACTGTTACAGAGGTCATATTACCTTATACTTAGCAAAACGTAAGCATGCAGTTCTCAGCTGGTTTAGGGTCTAATTACCTGGAGATTTACTTTCATACAGTAACCAGATGGATCTTCATGTTTCAGCTAAACTAAATGTGTTGACTCAACACAGAGAAGTGCTTCTTCAGAGAGAATTGTGAGGGCTGAATCAGTAAACCTTAAGTGAGTTGCCAAGGGGGGTGCATTTCAGCCCTCAGTAAGGAATCTGTGCGAGGCCAGCTTCTCACTGGCAAATAAACCTTAGGATGTGTCTTTTTCAAATTGCAGCCACTAGAAGAAGTGTTTAACTCGGCAGTAAAGGATCAAGTTGCCAAAACACAGTTCAGTGCAGGCACACGTTGCTGTTTGGTCTCTCGCTTGTTATTTTAAAATCAAGAGGGATTTTGAATGCACGCGTGCGTGTTAGTGCAGCTCTAGATCACTGCATACAACTGTGCTCTTTTGAAAACTTGACATACTTAATCCAGTACAAGTGGGGAGTGGAGTATGTGAAGCTGTTTCTTTACTCAGGTCTTGCTTAGTGTGGTTTTAAGAGCAGGGCATTGTAACAAATGGGAAGCTATCAGCTGCTATCAGCTAATGCTTGTTTTGCTGGTGCTTTTTCTGTGATCAGCCTGATGTTATTCAACAGGGTATTTTTGAGGCAGGCAGGCTTGCCAAATACCCCATGTAACTGAATCGGCCCTGTGCTCAAGCATCTAAATTTTCCTTGTGCTAGTCACAGACCCTGGTCTAGAGAAGGCATTGTCCAGCCTTCTGGTACTGTCATTTTCTAATTGATGGGTTAGGACATAAAAATAAAGCTGAAGGCCAGGATCATCAAACTTGAGCACCTTTGTTTAGAGGCATTTAGGAGCGGCCTTATTTTTAGAGTTGCCGAACGTTCCTGCTGCCTGTTCCTGCTGACTTTGGAGATTTCAATGAGAGATGGAGGGTGCTTGAAGGAAATTGTTTATGGAGGAATTTCAAGTCCAGAACATCTTTGGAGAGTTTTTGCTGCTGGTCTCCACTCTTTTCCTTTAATGTGTCCAGTTGTTGCTGTGTTCCCATTTGTCTCCTGATGATAGACAAGGAGTTTGGCTTGATCTGTGAATTGCGTTGACACAGATGGTGGTGATTAGGATGCCATCCTGAAAAGTACTTCCCCTGCTGCTTTGGACTTGAGGCAGGTGACCTGATTCCTACTGCAAAGCACATTCAAGCACAAAGTTTGTGATTCCAGTTCAGCCTTTTTCTTGTGTCAGCTGAACCTGGAGCTCACTAACTCTCCCTCCCAGGGGGAGAATGGATCATCTCTGCCATTCACTTTGTGGCCCAGTTGTAAAGTTGTTTCTGCAACTGGATATCCCAAACTGCCAGCAAGCCAGCTGTGGTGGTTTTTCTGATTTACAAGAAGTGGAGAAATCACAAGGTTCAGTGTAGTGCTTTTTCTTGGGCAGGAAAAGAAACATGATCATGTAATTCACACCCTTTTCACTTACTGATGCAGGCTACAGAAAGACTGATAGTCATTTAATCATTGAACAGAGCTGCCTGAATGTACTTACAGAGAATAATTTCAACATTTAATGTACTGCACCAACAATTCAGGACTTCTTCACTGGCTGTGGCTTCCTGAGTTTAATTATTACTAGTAGAAATGTTGGCAAATCATCAGTAAGTCTTTATGTTCACATTTGGGTATCCCTGAGTATACTGTGAGGCAGGTTGTGTATCAGTGAGACATGATAAAAGGATGTTTGCATATGAAGAACTGAGAAACTGCTGCAAATAACAAGTGTGTTTGTTTAAGATGGGTGCAGGAATCTTCAGTGATGTTTTTGTTGATAACTGAAATGGAGTCAGCGCTTCTGATGTGATAATCCCTGCAGTTACAAGATATATTCACATAAATGAATTAAAGTATGGTTAGATCTAGAATTAATGTTAATGAGCTGAATGTGCTAACGATAGAACTCTTGTCCTACTTGGGTTATCACATGGATGAATTAAAGCTTTTGGTGCAGAATACACAAAAAGCATGGTGACTTGTGGTTTGGGTTTTTTTTGTTGTTGTTGATTTGTTTTTAGCAGGGGCAGGTTGTGTTGTTTTGTATGTACCTGTGAGTAGATGAAGACATGGACTCCTGAATCTAACCAGAAGACCCTTTATTAGACCAAAACCCACGCTTATATATCCTTGTTTGCTGTTCACGCGCAACATACTAAAATATCATTGGTTAATCAATACTGTTCACACACTTCTTGGCTACATATAATTGGTTAATTACTAAGCTACAAACACACTGAACTTCTTGCATTTTTTTTTCTCTCTTCCTTCTTTGTGAGTTTCATGTTCTCAGCCAGCCACCGAGACGTGGCGTCACGCATCCACTCCAGCCTTGCTTCATATCCCGTTTCTCTTCCAGGCATTCAGCCAACCTTATCTTACTTTCTTTCTTCTTTAGCCTTCAAGGTCCTTCACAGGCATCGTGGCCTGCAGCACCTGCCATAAAGCTCTCTACGTGCCTGGGACTCTATACTATTGTTTTAGCATAGCTGCCCACACCTAATTTTGTTAACATGGAAGCGCAGAGAGAAAAGCAGAAATGTTTGATGCATACTTAAATCTTAACTTTACTTACAGCTTCATAGGTATATACTTCTGTAGCATTACACTCAATAGTAGGACTTGGCTTAATTGCTTTTTTTTTTTTTAATTTTACAAACAATATAAATGCACAGAGTCAGTTTTCTTTGGCTCCTCTCACCACTTAAGGATTATACAATTTAAATTAGTCCTTTCTGAAGACTTGAGCGTGGTCATGAAGGCATCTCTATAACAATGGGTATCAGAGGCAGGTTTTGCCAAGAATGATGGTTTTGCTCACCCTGAACTGGAATTCTTCAAGCTGCATAACTGAGTAGTCAGACTTTAAAATAAACTGCTTGGGTGTGTTTGATATGTCAGAAATATCTGAAATACAACATGCTGAAGCTAAGCATGAAAAAATTAACCAAACATAATTATGTTTTAAAACTTTGTAGTGCCAAGACCTGCTGTAACCTGACTGTTACATGGAAAGGACTACTTGATGGTACTGCTTAGTGCCTAGCCGGTACCGAGCACTGAATGTCACGCTTTTTTTCTCCCGGTTTTTGGGTAACATTGTGAAACTGCCATGCAGATGATGATGAATCGCCGCGCAGTGGGGTGGCAGCTCGGGGGGGGCGCTGGCGCGGGCTGCGGGAGCCCTCTGCTGCTCCCCAGCCGGCAGTGCACCGCCAGCGCCTGCGGGCGACGGCACGGGCTCGGTACTTGAAAGCCTCCGTTAAAGCCGTGTTTAATCAATGGGGGTTTATTTTAATGCTCTTTCCGCTCTGGACTTTAAAAAAAAATATTTTATGGCTTCCTGAAAGTCAGGAATAAGGCTCAGATCATTGGGAAGGTGGGGGGTGGGTTCTGTTCTGTCACATCATCTGCAGTGGATGTTGGCTTCTCTGGACATAACCTGGCTTGGTAGGTAGCTGGAGCAGTGGGACATTGTGTGGCCATCAGCAATTTCTGTTGAGAAAGGAGTTAGTGTCTGGAGCATCTACCAGGAAGTATTGCAACCTGTTTGTGCCAAGTGCTCAGCCAAGTGCCAGGAAGCAGCTGAGAATCTTATTTAACAAGAAAATGGATCTTAAATCACTGGATGCATTTTTCTCTTCCTCCTTCTTCACAGTGCTGTCTCCCATATTGGCTAAGTACAGTGCATGTACTTGGAGGCCATGTGTAAAATACGGATTTAACATATGGATTCAGGCATGGATCATCTGGCTTATTTTATTAAGCTGTACAGAAAGGGCTACTGAGAAAAAATTGCTGCTGAGCAGGTTGGGGTATATTCTAACACGGCACATGTGGTATGGTGTTAGAAGAGCTCACTTGCCTTTAGAGTTTTCAGTTGCTTTCCAGCGTGACCAGAATTCATCTGTCCGGACAGCCCAGACAGCCTAACAAAGTACTGAGTCAGGTTCTGTTTGAGACTCTGTATCTCTCTGATACTGTCTTCTGAGCAACAGTGTTAGTGGATCAAATTTAAAAAAGCACGAGCTTTCTTCCTAGCTACCTAGTGGGAGAAAAAGACCAGAAGCAGCATTCCCAACATGATGATTTTTATCCTTTTATGTTTTTGTGAGCCCCTCTAAAACATTGCCACAGAGGAGTAGAACATTAAGCAGTAACTTTAAGCCTCCTGCAAACAGGTTAGCTTTTCTTAATTTCCTTGGTCCCTTACAAGTAGTCTGTAAGTTCCCAGGAAGCACTGACCACAGTTGTAACCTATCCATCAGGAAAAGCTAAGGTGGTGTTTGTCACCCTGCCATGGTAGTTTAGATTACTAAGATCAGGTAGTGATCAATTCCATTCATTTTCCATAAGGGTAAAAGGCAGCAGGTCTTTGAGACATGTTAGAAGTGTGAATTACTCAGACTCCTTTGTCTTTCTAGCTGAAGTGGAAAGTGTTGGTTTGGGTTTTTAAAATTTATTTATACTCCCATGAACTGAATTCCTCCTCACTAGCCTGATGATAATAATGTTCAGAGCTCAGAACTGGATCCAGCTGGAACTGCTCTGATGTTTGATGACCACCTACTCTGTGCTGCTTTGAATCATCTCCATTCTTCAGAGGCAGACAATAAAATAAATCAGGAACTATGTATATGCAAAACTGATTTTATCTTTCACCCTGATCTTTAAAGATTTGCAAGATGTGTTTAAAAGAAGAAAAAAAGTCTACCATGTGGTAATGTAGGTAGATCTTCAGAGGTATGAGATCATGTTCCTCTGGGTCCTACTGTAATTAAGAAAAGCACCAATAGGTTTAATTCCTATTTTAGGTTGTATATGGAAAGTAGGTGCTTTGTACAACTAATGTATTCACTATACAAACATGGAATATCCACATTTTTGTGTGCGGAGATCTTGGTTACTGCATGCATGTCACTCCATATTCCAAAAGTGGAAATAGGAAATAGGAAAGTGTTTTATTTGGATTCCTGTTTTGGTTCTCTGCTTAAAGTGGTCCAGCTGGATTGATTGACCCTGATAAGAATGTTAATGGAAAACATTGATTCAGCAGAATGGCTTTTGCATTTCTTGAGCTTCATCTTGTGCTGAAGCGCATGTCTACTGACATGTGAGATAGTAACAGATAAAAGAGCATTTCTGGAACTCTTTACGCTGTGTTTTGCAGACTTCCATGGCAGATTTCATTACCTTGCGCCCCCTAAACCAGAGAGTTGTTTATATTTTTTTCTCATTAATTTTTTCTGTGTTTTAGCAGTTGGGATGATACTGCAGGTGTGCTTCTGTATGTTCTGTTGTCTTAATTTGATTTTTGGTGGAGTTCCTCTCCAGGTTTAATGGTACAAACTGGGGATATGTCCTTTTGATGCAGAAGGTAGCATACACATCTCTGACTGTGTACAGGAAAGTGAACTGTCAATTACTGTTTTCACCAGAATTTTATTTGCCACTGTCTGCTTTTTTAAGACAGGTGAGCAAAACTTGTATCTTGACTGTGCATCTGGGTATGCCTTGGGTTAATAGGATGGAGCTATGCCTCTTTCTCCAGTAAACTCAAATGTTGAAGAAAAGGAATGCCTTGTAGAATTAATGGCTATTAAAGACAGAAGTAAAAGCTTCTTTTCCTTTAGAATCTGCAGAAATTCTGATCAAAAATGAATGTGTATGTACAAGAGAGCCACAAGCCAGCCTGTGCCATTGCCTGTGTGCAAAGTCTTTTTTTTTTTTTTTTTGTGGTATTATTGTGCTCCAGTACTTAAAAATATGCTGGGGAGAGACTGTGTGCTCCAGCCATGGCTCTCTGTTGCCTTGCATCCTGTGCAGACCAGTACACTGCTGTGAGCATGTGCCTGTCCAGGAGGGACAAATCTCTGAACTCTGCCCACACAGCTATAAATACTTTCAGAGGGCAATAGCGGAGACTCGCGCTGTAGGGCACTTCCATTCCTCCTCCGGCTGTCAGAGGCTCAGTGCATGCTTTTTCTTCTGGATAATCCCATGCATTGTTCTATCCAAAAGCACAATGTGTGCAGAGACTGTAATTTTCCAGTGGCAGTTCAGCTGCACATCTCTCTCCTTTCTTGCATAAATATGCTTTGCGTTTGGAAAGGCTGTCTTGGCTGGATGGTGTTCTGACTTGGGGTCTCAAGTATGCTCTCTGGAAATGAGAATTGTTTAAATAATACCTGTAGATACACATCAGGTAGTAGTGCTTTGGGGTACTGAAGATTCTCTCCTCAAGCGACAGAAGTCAGGGTGCTGTATCGTTGCATGCCCTACCTAGAGATGGGATGCAAAGGTGAAGTCTCCAAAAGAGGATAGTGTGCTGAAGCTTCTTTGATGTCAGCTTATTTGTGCTGTGGTTCATGTTGTGGAGCAGATTCAGAGCTTGCAAACTGGATTGCTTCCAGATGAAGAAAACGAGGATGTGTTCCAGGAATGCACAAAGGAGTGTACTCTCGCTCTTAACAGGTGATCAGTACCCAGGACCAGACTAGAGCTAGCCTAAGACAAAAAAAACCCAAGAGAAATGCCATATGGACACTGTGTCTTTCTTCTGCACCCTACAGATCTGCTCCCATTGCGATGTATTTCCTATTAATGTGGACTTAGCCATCAGAAACAGATTGCTTGCTACTTAAAACCAAACTATCTGCACTTCTGTTATTGTTGGCAGGGGTGTACACCCTTTGCTAAGGGCTACACATTGGATCTTCATGCTCATTTGAGTGCTGATCCTGTCTTCATCACAGCAGTTACCATGGACGCACAAAAGCGGACTGTATTGTCATGAAGAGCCCTAAATACTATTCTACTGCAGCACCAGAGTTACCAAACACTCTTCCAGTGACAAAAGTAGAAGATGACATTGTAGGTGTTTTAAGGAAGGTAGTCATTTCCCTATTGAACACCCATCTCTCCCAGTTTCATTTATTACTAGGAGAATGGATAAACCAACACACATTGAAAAGATGTTGATGTGCCAAATATAGCAGAGAAGTGGATTAAGAACAGTTAATTTCTGACAGAACGTACCCCTGTTGTATTATCTAGGTCAGTATGGCTTGGGAGATGTCCTATATAATTGGCGGCCATGCAAGCCAATGTTGCTTGTTGGCTGTTGTGAGCGGGAGAGAGGAAGAAAGCAGTTGGTGAAGCATCACAGGTCTCAGCTGAAATGTGCTTATTTAGGCAGTTTGTTTGTGGCTCCCTTTCAAATCTAAACCGTGGAAATGGGTGATGAGTACACAAAGAAGCTGTTTACCTGTTCTCTGCTGCAGTTTGGAGAGGAGTTTTCCAGCCTTTGCAAACACCGTGCCCTGGAAGGCAGCTCTGTTCAAGGAGCTGGTGGAGGGGAGAGCTCTGTTTTTTTTGGGGCAGCAAGCTTCCCTGATGATGCCTTTTAGCTGCTATCAAGTGTAGGGGCTATAAGAGCAGTCAGATAAAACACCTGGATCCTGGGTCTTTTCAGGTCATCAGTAGTTTGGGCCTCTCAGTTTGTGCACACAGATTTCCCTTTTCCCAGGGCTGCATAGTGGGGAAAGCGGCATGCCCCCATGAAAGGCTTCTGCTTTCATTCAGCCAGACAGCTCGTCTTTGCAGACACTGCTTCCTGGTGTTGCTGCTTTCAATCAGATTGATCTCCTTTCCTGAGAGATGAAAGGGTTAGTTCCCGAGCTGCAGATGCCCCTTTCCTCTCATCCTGAGCCTTTCCTGCTCTCTTCCTTATTAAGGTAGGCAGGGGTGGATACATCTCTCGATGTCATTGCAGATATTGTGCTTTACACCAGCCCAGAGACATGCTGAGCACAATTCATACAAATGTCCTTACACATTGTGGGCATAATAGAATTAAATCCAAAACAGGGGTGTACAAGAATGCACGTTAGGTGTATGGTCGGTGGATATGGATGTAAATTCACATGCTTCTAGTACGTTATTAGGATTAGGTGTGTGGAGCAGGTTGCTTGAACTCTGTGCGTTTGCCTGTCTGTTCCTTTTGCTGGTTGTACAGCTTAAGGCCTTGCTCCTGACTTCAGCCCAGCCTATTTGTCAGCTGGCAGTAACATATTTGATGTTATTTGTGAATGTATTCCCAAGTGTTTAACGGCAGAAGCAGGTCACCTCTGTGTGCAGCAGCACCTAGGAGTGTAGGGACATAGAGTTTCTGATCCTAATCTGAATGCCTCCAACAGTTCTTCCAAAAGGCAGCATCAAAGAATAGTGAATTTGTTGTGACTTGGATTCCCAGCTATGGAGAAGTCTCGGAGCAATTTAGTTTTGTTGTATTTTAGAGGCCCAGCACTGAAAAAGAGCGGCCCTGTAGTGTATTCCCAGTAGCCAGTGAGCACATCATCCCACTTTGTTTTTAAATATAACTGTGTTCCCTAATATGCCTGTGTTCTCTGTTTTTCTTTAATTATTTGTTCCACTTTAGTGGCTTCCTTTAGATTGGTGCAAGTCAGAGATAACTATTATGGACTTCCTAATTATGGTGATATAAATACATGAAGTCTTATACTCCCAACCTGCTGTTTCAGCTGTGGAGAGATTGGTGTTGTGTTGCCTGTTCTGTTACAGACAACTGATTTTTGTCATCTCACAAGTAGCAGAAGGGGTGGTGGCTTTACTTGCCATCAGCAACTGATATAAAGAAAACATCGGAAGGCATCTTTTACATTGGATTTTTAAGATCTATCTGTTTTTTTAATTTGGGCCACTTTTATTTCTGCTTCGACGTTCTTGCAGTTTTATAAGGAGTTCAATCCTTTAATTTATGGCACTGTTGGCTGAAATGATTCAAGGAGGCAAACAAAACCTTTCATTTGCAGGGCTTCTGGCTTGGGTGTTTTGTTAGCCAAACCTTGGCTTAAAGCAGTGGCTTTTTTTCTGTGTCATTGCAGATTCCCTATGCAGCAAGCTTGATCAGGAAAGAGAAGCTGGGTGCACACCTCAGCAAAAGCTAAAGGTAAGCTTGTGAAAGGGGCTTTATTCTACCTAACCTGCCCATCGTGTTTTTCTTAGAAGCCATTGCAGGAATTAAGAGGATCGTTTTGTTGCTTGATGTTACTGATTCTGGTCAAAAAGCTCTGTCTGGGGAGGTGTTGTGCTACGGTCTAAAGCTGATAACTAACACATCATGCTAATTATGAGGCTTCGCTGATGTAGTGTTGAGAGTTGACCACTGGGTGAAGCCAGGCCTAATCGCCTGAGCACCTGCTTCTGCTCTCTGGCACTGGGAAGTGGTGTGAAGCTCATGTACCTTCAGTGGAAGGAGGGAAGTACCTTGGCACTTACAGTGCAGTGAAAGTTCACACATGGGCTGGTAGGGATGGGTTTTTCTGCTCGTAATGGAGCTTCTTCAGCTCCAGGAAAGAGCAGTATATTTTGGGAGCTTTAAAGAACTACACTGTCTTCTGTAGTTCAGTCCCCTGCAGATGGCAGTTACCCTGCTGCCCATGGGCAGCATCTTCCTAAACCCAACACTGCATTTTTCAGGAGTGTTTTTTAGAAGCATTCAGTTAGAAGAAACAGTCTCTATCATCAGTGGCCTGGAAGATTCCAGTTTTGGGTGCTAAAGCCTTAACATGTAAATGCCATTCTCCTTTTTTCTGTAAAATGAGAAGATTAGGACTTAGAGGCAGAGAGGCAAAAAGCTGATAGCCCTGCTACAGTGTTATGCCACAAAATCTGGCTTGTGGATTCACTGAAAAAATCCCTGAGGTGAAGTAGATAGATTAGGAAAAAAGAGCTATTCATACGCAGAGACTTCAGTAAGAAAATCTGGGGTGTCTGAGAAGGGTTTGATAGTATCAATGGTGGAGTTTGCCTGAGCTAGGAAAGAAGCAGATACTTAAAAATAAAAACATTAGGAGTAAGTATAGAGTAACTGGATAACCAGTATCTGTGGCCTTGAGCTCTGCCCTGCTGAGATAAGAAGATCAATCTAAGCATCAGTTGGTCTGTTTTGCCCTCTTGTTCATACTTTCTTACTGGCTGCCAGCATTTTCCTAGTTGAGTCTACATTAATCTGAGCACTGATTTAAAATAAATTCAGTGATATTAATATCCTGAATAAAACAGTACGCCTCCCCAGATGAGGAAAGCAGGCGGGTCCTGCCCTAAGCGCCTCGATAAAAGTCTGCCTGAGGATGGCAGCATCAGATGAACTGCACCGTTTAAGTTCCCAGCATCAGGTTTCATCAGCTGACAGTCCCTGCAAGGAAGGTGCTGGCATTACAGCTACGAGCATTTCCTGCTTATTTGCCAAGAGTGTGAAGTATGGATGTGTTTCTCACGGCTGTTTTTGCACACCATCCATGCAGACAACAGGGATTTCTCTAAGTAGGCCCTAGTGCTTTTGAAAGATTAGTTGTTAATTAACTGCTAAGCTAAATCAGTCAAGTAGAGAATCGCAACTATATTCAGAAGCAATTTCAGATTCTCAATGTGCCAAGCAGAAAAGAGTTGCCTCAAGAAGGAATGTGTATGCACATACATACCCGCACAATACACCAAGGGGGTGAAGACCTTGTGTGTTGTGGAGCAACCACTCAATTAATGCTCTGTGTTTCTCAGCTACCTTTGTTGGGCTTTGTGTTCCTCTTGTTTCTAGTCGTACTTCTGTCAGTTACAATTTGCGCTTCATCTTTAATGTATTTCCATGTGACTCTACAGGTACTAACTAGCAAAGTCTCCAAGGATGCTTCTGAAGCGTGTGATTTGTGTGTATCCCTTTAAATAAACATCGTAATTCTGTGAATAAATAAATCTGAAATTTGGGCTTAGTGGTGATAATGTTTTCTCTTTTTTCTTTTTCTTTTTTTTTTTATTCCCAGAAGCACAGGATCTTTTGCAGCTGTTACCTTGTAAGTTATAACCCACCACTCAGAAACCTGACTTGTATAAAGACTGAGAAAATGGAAGGGCTTGGGAATTTAAAGAACAAACAAATCAGGTTCCTCTGAACCCAAGGACAAGTGACCTCAAAGCATCATGGACAACCATGTAAAATAGAATGTAGCAGCCATTTATTAGTAAAAACAAAACAACAAAAAAAAATAATCAAGAAATGCCTCTCCTGGATCTTTTTTGGTGGCACCAAAGTTTTAAGTCTTTGTGTTTTTAGAAGGACTACTGAACTTGATAGAGAAAATGCTTTTGATTAATCATACAGATAAGCTGTGAAAAGATCTGCTGATGCTTTCAACGCCACAAACACTGACAACATCTGCCAGTTCATCTTTTGCTTTTGAATAGTGATTGTTTTATGGAAAGAAATGCGCATCTTACCAGATGGGCCAGAACCACATTTGGATGGATGGATAGAGCAGTGTTAGCCATACACAGTGTTTTTTAAAAGCAGACTGGAAATTCTCACACCCCTCTCCCTCTGCCCTTTCCTCCTCTGGTATTTTGCCTGCTGTATGAATTACGATTGTACTCCTCTGGAAATATTTTACAATTTAATATTGAGTGTAATTAAGAATATAATCACTGTTATCAAAAAAGGTATTTAACTGTTGTAGTTTCTTTATCATTCATGTGGATAAAAAGTCTATAATAAAAAACCTATGAGATAATAGTTGAGCTTCCCTGTAATTTAATGCTGTGCTTACTCCACTAAAGAAAAGAACCAGGAAATTTATCCCCTAGGATAACTTTTTAGAAGTATTTTAATTCACAAATTATGTGTGGAAGTGTTGCATGGCAGAAATTCTCTGCCTCTGGTTATCTAGAAAGCATTTGGAAGTAGATTTAGTGGAATTTCAGGAAGTGCCTTTTGAATCCACAGAAATAAAGGGAGACATGCCAAAGTCAGTCAGCTTTTGAAGACTGCAGCCATAGTCTTCCAGGTCTTTTCCTGATGATGTGGAACGCCCCAATGGCCAGGGCTTTCCTGAGTGAAACTCTTCTTCATGCAGAAGGTCTCAGTCCCAAGCACAGTGTCATCCCTGAGCATATGACTGTGTAGAAGATCGTCTGCATGAATACAGCACCTCCAGCATCTGAAAGCGGTTTCAGCCACCCCTGGTGTTTGAATGTGTCACAGTGTTGTTCTCTCAGTATTCCCCTCATTCCTGGCAAATCCTGAGGAGGTTAAATCAGCTGGCTTTACAGTTCCTTAGTGCAGCCTGACAGACCTGGAAGGCAGGGGAGGAAGGGCACAGCCTGTTTTCCTGCCCTCCCCTGCAGCGTTTGCTCTTGTAGTAGGTGAGCTGACAAGACTCAAATGCAAGACTCGCCGAACTGGCAGCATTACAGCTTTTGTAGTGTGGAAAAAAGCAATGAAAGCACCAGAAAAGCTGGACCAGGTCAGACCAAAAGTTCATCTATGCCAGTACCCTGTTCCCAATAATAGATGAAATCAGATACTTTGTGAAAGCATGCAAGCAGTTAAGAGATACGTTCCTAGAATACTGTTTTAGCTTCTAATGATTTACGGCTCATGGCTTTTCTGACCTAGACATAATGTCTTGTTTTTAATAACCCTCAATGGATTTTTTTTCTTCCATGAACTTGTCCAGTGACTTTTTAAAACCTAGGCACACTTTTAGCAGCTTACCAGCATCCTGTGGCAGTAAACTCCATAGCTTAAACACAGTTTGTGGGGAGAAAGAAAACCAGCTTCAGATGTTCAGAGCTGCCATTTGTGAGCCTCTTTTTATGCCCTGGGCTTCTTGTACTGGGTGAGACCAGGTGCCGGTTGCTGGCAGTCCCTGTCCGCCTTCTCTGTGCCAGTTGCTATTTCTTAGGCATCTGCCAAGCCTTTCTGGTTGTCTTTTTTTCTAGGTTGAAGTTGTAGACATCCTTCCAACAGTCCCATAGCTTTGTAGCCGTCATGTACCTTTCCCTGATCAGCTGTATCCTTTTTGAGATGGAGAATTAGCCGTGTAGAGTATTCAGGATACAGGATACTACATAATTATAGTACAGGGTGACACGATAATGTTTTCTGTGATGAATTAACTTGACTGTAGTGTGGTGGTAAAATGTCTTACCACTATAGATCAAATATTTTGCCCAGACATAAAGCAATCCCATTGCTCAATAAGAAATTACTGCTTTAATGGATTCTGAGTGCCAGAGCTCCTGGATGTGGTCAGGCGTGCAGAGTAACCCATTGTCCTTCTCCATTTGAGAGCCAGCCTGTTCAGGCCCAGGAGCAGACACAAAAGATCTACAGCAGATTTATTTGTTTCTACCTCCCTGCTCAGCAGCGTTCAGACCATCACGTTCCCTGGTGAATTTCCGCAGCAAGTAAGTAGTGTGTCCGTATGTTGTTGAGGTTGTGAATCTGTGTATTAAATGCATAGTTCACACCACTGACAGAGTGGAGGTGCAACAAATGTGTTTCAAGTTGAACATTCAAACTTGAAATGTCCAATTTGCACTTGGTGAGTTACGCTGAACCCCCCAGCCGGGAAATGGAAACACCGCTTGCCTGGTTTGTAACTGATCTACAGACCACAACGGCAAACATTAAGGTGGAACGTATGTCTCAGAGTTAAGCATGAATGAAGTGTTTTGAATTAAAAAAATCATCCCTCGTGCTGACAAAGCCCAAGAACATGATCCTAGAAAAATAAACAACAGAGCAGCCACCGCCTACACAAGCCTACTTCACTAAACATCCAAGGTGGCTTCTTATTACCAGATGTTTTTTGTTTGTTTTCCTCTTGTGCCAAAGTTTGTACACGTTGCAGTGATGAAGGTCCCATTAAACACTTGTGTTTTACAGACTCAATGCTTCTACCAGCTGGCATCATAAAGAAAAGAAAAACAAGGATACTGGAAGATTTACCTGGTAGTAGATACTGTTGTATATGCAATATGCATAGCCTAAGGCTGTGTCTATATTAACGTTCCCCTTTACTTGAACTCAGCTGTAAAATTAAATCATTGCAGTGGCCCTGGCAGGATTGTGTTTGAGCCCGCTGATGTCCTGGGGAGCAGTTCCCGGCACGGACAGCAGGTCAACCCAAACCTGCAGCCATTCCCGATGGCAGTTTGTACGTGGCCACCTGGAGCCAAAAGGTAAGGGTTTTGTGGGGTGGGTGCAGCCTTGCGGTGCCACGTGGGAACGGTTCCAGTCACGGTTAATTTACTGGTATACAATAACCCATGTTGTTGCTATCCTTAATAGAAAGTGAACATTGTGTTAGCATGGAAAATGAACATTTGGCTTTTCTTACACGTGACATGCAGCTTGTCAGCACCTTTAAGAAACCTGTGTAGTTGACCAAATGTCCCTTCTACAGCTGTTACCACGAGAGGCAAAAGGTAACAGCTGTATTACAGGTCTTAGTTTTAACCTGTCTTTCATCAAAATCCCCCGAGAATGGCAAAAACCACAGCACAGGCTACACACTGAGCTGTGACTTGAATTTTCCTGGGTGCTTCAACAAACAATAGATTCAAAAAGCTCATCAGCAATTTACAGTCCTTTTTTTTTTTCCCTGCCGAGCTGTTTTCCATGAATTGCCCACAACATCTACAAACTGAGCTCTGGACTTCAGACATGATGGTGCTTCTCCAGGACATAGGACCTGACCTCATTTGCCTCTGAGATACTTAGCACAGTTCTTTACGCTGGTGAAGAAGCACACCAAGCAAAAGCATGAAGGTATGTGCTTTCCCTTACTTGAGAGCATGGAAACAGACCTTCTTTCGAGACTGTACTTTTAGGTGCCTTCAAACCATCTCCCTCAAAGACTTTTTTTACCTTTTGTTGCCCTTGTTCTGAAATGGCAGGTGCAATCCAGTGAATTGTGAACAAGTTATCTGAAGCAGACAGCATATCTGAGCATTTACTGCTCTTGAGATTCATCACACTGATTAATAAATACCTTGATTATTCTAAAAAAGTTATCTCTGCCTGAATAGGCCAATTAAAGGTGTTACAGCGAAGATTTGGAAGTTTGGTCTGAACTGGGTGTTGCAAGCAGGATAAGGCCCTGCTAATTAATAGTAAATGAAATCTCTCTGTGTGCTTTTTGTGCTACAGATCAACTCTTGACTGTTCCTGTGTCTTTTCTCTTCTGTGAGGGATTGAAGTTCAGGTTTCCTCAAAATTCTTCCTTTTCTGTAATTTTAATGTAAAACTTCAAGGCAGTTGTGCCAAAAGTTATGTATAAATTTTGCAGTGTACAAAAATGAGCACCTTCTCTGCAAAGCCGTATTTTTTAGTCTGTATCAATAAGGAATTAACAAAAACAAAGCCTCGCATTTGCTCTGACCCTCGTGGAGAACTGCTTTTACCCCACTGGATTTCAGAGCAGAATTGCTCTGCTAAGCAAAACTGTTGGGTGAGCTCCTGTAGGACGTCTCACTATTTTCCTATCATCTCCTGTAGCTTTTCTTTCCTCTAAGAGGTTTTTCCATGGAGTTTATGCCCACAAGAGCATGGCGGGGGGTTGGAACTAGGTGATCTTTAAGGTCCCTTCCAACCCAAACCATTCTATGATCCTGATTCTAAATGTATTTTGATACAATTTGATTCAGCTGGCTTGGACTATTCAGTACATTTTTGAGAGGGCTTTTTTGCACTATAGTGAGGTTTCCCTTGGGACATACACTGATGTGAAATGTTTCATCTCCAAACTAGTAGCCAGGTATTTGCTAATAAATCCCAGAGCAGGTAAATAACCTACAGCTGTAGTAAGAAGCTCAGGCCCTGCATATGGCTTGGATCCTTGCACCCTGTGGTTTGTCTCTGCAGTCATGTCCACACTTGGCTCGTTGTCCTGGTCTCACTGGGTTGGTTTTATCTGTGCTGGCAGTTTGCAGTGGTGGACTGCACCCAATCTGTGTGAGATAAAATGTTCCTGCAGGAAAGAGCTGCCTCTTCCACTGCAGCTCCCCACTCTGTGATCTCAAGCTTCTCCACAAACCTCAGTTTGGAGTGAGGTAGATACTTGGATAAAGAAGAAAAAAAATAATCAGATGTTATAGATCCCCTTCAGGAATATCCAACACATCCCATTGCTTTTTCCTTAATGTCTCTGAACGTTCAATGAAAGTGAATTTCCATTCACAAGAGAAGTCTGAAGAGAAGAACGTGTCCCAGACACTAACATCATGTCTTCATACTGGTACGTACAAGGGATGGAGATTACTATGTAGGTGTTCAGTGGCTTGCAGGAGTGAGGTCTGCTGTGTATTTAGCATCTTTTCCACTCAGGACACGGGCTAAATACCAGAGAAATCAGTAAAGAGGCTCCCATTGACTTTGGTGAGCTTTGGATCAGACTCAAAATCACAAATGGGTTTCACAAAGCCCCTTAGGTTTTGGATTGAGTTTTCTGTTTGTTTGATAAAGAAGGAAGGCACTGGCATCAGCCTGAATATAAAGTCCTCCTTTCTCAGGAAGCCTTTTGTGGCATATACAACTTTGAAATGGGTTTTAACATCATGCTTGCTCTGGCTCAAAGCCAAATAAAAGGTCAATGATGCCCTGTAGTGGGGAGAGAAGGTACTTACATACTGGGTGTCCTCCTCTATGGATGGTACAGAATGGATAATTGATGTAGGGCTTAACCAAGAACATATCTGCATATATCTGCAGGCCTGCTCTCTGCTGTTGACCTCTCCGTAAAATCTGTTTAATGGAGTTCATTCTCTGTTTTCTTATGCCATAGAGGAAAACTCACAGCCGTGGGCATTATCGAAACATGCTGGGTGGTTTGGACTGTGGACATCTGAAACCCTGCCAAACAATCTCTGGGGTACTTGAAGAGGTGTTTTGGTCCTGTTTGGTACTAGAGGAGTTGAAATGATTTTGCAGCCATTTATCCAGGCGCACAGAAAAACGTGTCAATCTCTATTGTTAGTTTTGAAATACCTGCCAGTCTGGAGTGTATTAATGTATTCTGTGTGAAGGTATTAATGCAAAAGGAGTCCCCACCCTAGAGCACCACTCCTTCTGTGATCACAAAGCACAGGTAATTACATTTTTTCACAAGATAACTTGGTGCAGTTGCCAGCTCAGCCCCGGACTGGCAGTAAGGACTAGGGGCTTTTGCAGAGCAAACCAAGGTCCAGGTCTGCGGAGATGTGACTCCCCTAACAGAGGCATGTGAAGAGGCGGGTACTGCAGAACGAGACTGATGGTATCCTGCTGCCCATGGTGCAGCGAAGAACAGCTACAACAGGCTGCAAAAAACACCAAAACAAAGAATGTTTGAAACCGAGTGCTAGGCTGGCCATCACCAATTCACAGCTCAGCAGCAGCTCCTTACATGCCTGCCTCGTTCCTTTCAGTGCGAAGAGCCAGCTCGGTCTGCCTAACATCCAAAAAGAAAGGACAGGGCTCAGGCTTACCGTGGTCCCGTTGTCGTCCCTTGGCCAGGAGCCATCTCAGCTGGGGGGTTCCCTTGCCTGGAGAGCACCTGCACCACCAGGCTGCCAGCCCTCCCCACCCAGCCTGCTGGAGGAGACCCAGAGGCACCATGCTCGGGACACGGCGTGTTTCTGCAGGGACTCCTGAATGCGAGCTGCAAGGGTGGTTTTGCTGGAGGAGTTAATGCAGTTGTAACATGCCAGAAAAGGTCCAGTGCCCAAAGAAAACCCTGGCAGGCTTCTAGGTGGAGTCCAGCTGTGTCTCCTGCTTTACCAGAAAGACTGGAAAGGAATTGTTTAACAAAAGGATGGTGAGTAAAGCCTCTCTTTGATCCACCTCCACACTTTATTGATTGGCCATAAACGAAAGAGATTGTTCTGCCCTAATAAAAAAACCTTGGAGAGAAGAAAGCAATCAACAGAGGCAAATGAAGTGAGCAATTAGTCTGAAACCCTTCGAACCACCTTTACTTTCAGGCAAGGTCAGCAGCATGGTGCTGATGCAACTATCTCCAGCAGTCACAAGGTAATCCAGAAATTTATAATCTTATTCTGCTCTAGATTTAAATGACCATGGTTTATTTTCTTATTTTTTTTTGATCTGAAGGGTGACACTGAGGTGCTTCTTAGGTCATCTTACTGATGTGACAAAAAGAGGTTGTATTGTGGGGGGCTGGAGGACTCTGTAGTAAGCAAATGATCTTCCATTTTCAGTAACAGACTCACAGCATGGTTTGGGTTGGAAGGGACCTTAAAGCCCATCCAGTTCCACACCCCTGCCATGAGCAGGGACACCACCCCCCCAACCCAGGTTGCCCCCAGCCTGGCCTAATTTCTTCTTAATATCTAATCTAAATCCATCCTCTTTCAGCTTAAAGCCATTCCCCCTTGTCCTATCGCTACAGGCCCTTGTAAAAAAACCCTCTTCAGCTTTCCTGTTGGCTCCTTTAGGCACTGGAAAGTGCAGTAAGGTCTCCCTGGAGCCTATTTCCAGGCTGAACCACCCCAGCTCTCCCAGCCTGTCCTCAAAGCAGAGGTGCTCCAGCCTCTCATCATCTTCATGACCTCCCCTGGACCCACTCCAAGATGCCAATGTACTTCTGTTGGGGGCCCAGGTGTCCTTGCATCAGGGGAAATTTCACATGAGTCCCTGAAACAGCTTCTGGGCCATCATTTCAGGTTATTCACAGACACAGGCACTAACAAGTGAGAGGCAAAGCCTGGACGCTGCTTCACTACACAATTGTGCTGCCTGAATTTAACGTCCAAGCTTTATAAAAGAAGTTGCAGATCCCTCTGGTTCAGGTCCATAGGAGGGGTAATGGTTGTAGCTGTAGGTCAAGGGGGAATGGTTTTCAACTCAAAGAGGAGAGATTCAGACTAGATAGAAGGAAGAAATGTTTTATACTGAGGGTGGTGAGACACTGGCACAGGCTGCCCAGAGAGGTGCCCGATGCCTCATCCCTGGCAACATCCAAGGCCAGGCTGGACGGGGCTCTGAGCAGCCTGATCCAGTTGAAGATGTCCCTGCCCATGGCAGGGGGTTGGACTAGATGGCCTTTGAAGGTCCCTTCCAACCCAAACCATTCCATGATTCTCTGATTCTATGTCATATACAGTATTTCAGTCTGAGCAGTGTTTCAAAGCTGGTATCGTTTTATAAATGTGAGTATGGATTTGGCTTGGCTTTTTTCTTATAGGGCTGCATTTTCTTCAGTCCCTCACTTTTTTCTTATGCAGCCTGTGACTACACATATTTTTCACAATAATTCAATTTGAAATTAAGCTTATTGATGCAAAGAGTAGAATTTAAGGCGCAACATCAAAGACTTCAGATACAAGCTCTTTTTATACCTGAGAACATATTGTCAAACAATTTATTCCTGTGTTTATTAACTGGATGTCATCAGAATACATCCTGTGACTCCACTTTTTATTTCTGTGCTGGAAAAGGAGCTAGAATCAAATAAAATAATGATTGCAAATCTGTGTAGCACACGTGCAAGCTGGAAATACATGTGTGTTTGTGTGTGTCTGTGTATGGCAGTATTAGTACAAGGTGACACATGAATTTAACTCAAGCACTTGCTTTTTATCCATCATACCTTCCAGTAATAAGGCATGTCATAGTTTTAAGCTTCTACAAGAGGAATATGATCATAAAACCAAGAGGCAGGAGATCTGGAAATTCCCAGCCATGCCACAGACTCTCTGACCAATGTAAGACAAATAGTTAGCCTGAGTTTCCCTGTCTTGACATTAGGTTAATTATGCACCCCTGCCTCACATGCTTGCTGTGAAGAAAGCTCCACTCATCATTTTGAGAAACTTGGTGCTTGGGTGAGGGTTTTGGTGACAGGCAGTATTGCTGTGGTAAGGTAATGTTTATTTGTCACAAAGCAAGAAATTGTATTTTGGGTCCCCGTTATTTTTCCGTCTATTTGTTGATCATTCCTAGTTACTTTCTTATGTGATGGCTTAGATTTTTTTACAGGAGTTAAGCACTCCACTTCTGGAGGCAGTAAAAGAAAAGGTAAAACCTCTGCTCAAGAAACTTGGGCTCGGTTACCTTTTCTGCTAAAGTCTCCATCTGTGTCCTGGGGCAGATTGGCTGGGATTAGATAAAAGTGTGTGCTAGATGTGTTGGAATGTGATGCTAAGTGCTTGTCCATGTCAAGATTAAATGCCATAGACAAACATGAAGTCAAACTGAAGACACTGGGGAAGTTTACTGCCTTAAGAGAAACATCCAGGTTTTTGATGTCAGATTAAATTCCGCCTTTTGGATCTGTCCCTTAACCCGTCTTGCTTTCATTTCCAGTCTGCAAAATGGCGTTAGCAGAATCTGTCTCACAAGGAAGTTGTAAAGATAATTCACATTAGAGATAGTGAAATGCTCAGACATCATAAATGGATCTAAAATAAATGTGCTGGTTTTGAACATTAAACTGCAATCTGAATGTTGGCTTTCTTCTTCAGGATGGTCACTGCTGGTGATGAAGGTTTCCACAACACTGTGGTTTCCGAGGAAGAAGGTGTTTTACTCTCCTGTTTGTTTGTTTTCATTAGCATTTTAAATCAGTTTTGCAATGTTCATTTGTGTCGTGACACCGCTGAGAGGCACCAGGCAAGTTACCAAGGATGTAAGGTTGGCAGGTACAGTGTTGAATGAGCTCAAAAGGAATGACTCACTCAGCCTTGTTACACCCATTCCTGTTGGTGTTTTAGAGCGGGAAGAATGGTGGGAGTACAAGGAGCTGTTGCAGCAGAAGAGAGAAGTGGGGGACGTGAAGGCAGGGGTAGGTAGGGGACGTTAGTGATATTTCACTCCTTGCAGTTTGGAATCCAAGAGCAAAAAAGGGTGGAAGCAGATTGAAAAAAGGTGGAAGTGGATGGGAGGTGCTGGCTAGAGAGGCAGTAAGATTCAGGATCCTGCTATGGCTTTACTGTGAACAGGTGGTTAATATGTGGAATAACTTTGTGGTCTGACAGTGCAGGGCAGACTTTTCCACCCTGAGGTCCATAGGGCTGGGTTTCAGTCTCAGCCCTGCAAAGCAGTTCTGCTTTGTACTTTGATAGATAAAGACCTATGAGTTAATTAACTGAGCTGTGAGATTTTTGAAGAAGTCATTCCCAGGAATACCCTTCTAAAACAAAGCTGGCTATCCCCTTCCATCCATGGCTTGCAGCAGAAGGCCCATCAGTATTTGCAGCCTGTAACAACCCGAGGTTGTTTCACAAAAGGTTGCATTTCTTAAAGCTATTTGTTGGAAAACTCACCGATGATTTCTGTACTCTCTTCAAGGTTTGTCATCATCTACTTATGATATTATCATGGTGTCTCTCAGTGGAAGCCTCTTGCTGTTGGTTGCCATCAGCGTAGCAATAAGCGTTCTCTGGAGGTGAGTGTTCGGGCAGCAGAGGAGGAGCCGGGGTTGCCAAGGAAGTGTGTGCAGTGATGAATTCCTGCAGGAGCCGAGTGTGATCAGGGAGCCCATGGGAATAGCCTGCCAAACCCAAGTGCTTCTTGGGGTCCTCCCAGGCTCCTTCCCCATCAGCCCACAGCAAGGTGTGATAACGGTGGCTGGAGGATTGCCAGGGTGGGTGCATGGGTAATATCAATTTAGGGCAATAACATTCAGTTTGTTTTATAGCTGGTCCAGATTCTTCTCCCCATCCCCAGATTTGTTATGTGTATATATGTATTGAAATTTTATCGAGGAAAATTAAGAGACACAAGCCTCTAATTTCTCACTACTGACAACATTTTCATTTTTTTCAAGAACAACCTGAAGTCACAAGAAGAGGGACATTCCTTCAGGTGTTTATTTCTATAATGAGAAAGCAGACAATACGTTTTGAGAAATCTCTTCAAACAAAAATTTTGTTCAGCTTTAGTTTGAATGCATCTAGCCAAATGGAGGAGGGCCATGGGGTCATAAGACATGTTTTATGCCGAAGGGCAGAAGATTAGGGGCAGAGGAAAAGGTCACCTCTATAATTAATTAAATCAGCTTTATCCCAGCTATTGGTTCTGTACTGCCATTAGTTATATCCCATTATTAATTGGATTGGGTTCAAAATACAAACAGCTCTTCATGCTTATCTGACACCTAATGATTCGTTTTGCTCCATTTCTGTTGTGCCAGGCGCTGCATATCAAATTATTCCTCCAAAGATCTCAGTCCACCTGAGGTGGTGGAAAACACTACGGTGACGGGCAATAGCTCTGATAAGATTTCAACAGTGGATTTGACTGGCCTGGTGTGTGTGTGTGTTACATTTCTGACAAGTGAACTGTTATCCCCAGAGCCTGCCATCTCTGAAGAGACAGTTTCATTTTTGAGTTGTCATTCTTCTCCTTTGCTGGCTCAATAACATCCCCCGACTCAGCGCCAGAGCAGTGGTGGCCCACAGCTGCTTCAATCTGCAGCTTTCTTCTGGAGGGAGAAGTGGATGAAGGACCTGGGGGTGTGCCGGCGAGCTGATGGATGACATGAGGTGCTTTCATTTTCTCCACCATAGCTTTCGACTGTAGACTCGTACTGCACCAGTATTAGAAAATGCAGGAAAAAGGATTTTTTTAATGAAAGTGGAGAAAAAGCGTAGATATACATACCTTATCTCCGTGAAATGTTGTGTTAGAAATTTACTATAGAGTCATACATCTATCCATATTATCTCTTTCTGTGGGATGAGTCACGGGGAAAAAAAAGTAAGGGGGGGGAATTTCTGGTACTTTTTACAAATATTTTCCAATCCCTCTGACTCAGACGTGAATCCCACAGGTTATGCTGAGACCTAACCTTTCGCACAGGGTTTCCTACTAGCTGTGTTACAGATTTGCTAAAATCATTTTAATAGAAATATAGAGGAATAAGAAATATATTGTAATGAAACTAGTAGTTGCACAACAAAAGCTGCTATGAAATCCTCTGTACAGCCCTGCAGCAAGGCTAAGTACTTATATTTACTCAAAGAATGTAGGTATAGTAATTAGGTCATGTAACCATAGTTTGAAAGAAATAATTAATGAAATAACTGATGAAAGAAGGAGTCTGTTTCTCTTTCTTTAACTTTCTCTAACAAGGGGCCTGTTTATAAGTTATCTAGAGGGAGCGACTAAAAGAAACAAGCTGAAGACACAGATGGCCAACAAGGACATAAATTAGCTCAGACCGATAAGAACACTGCAAACTTGCAAGACCATCACATTCCAGACAAAAGGTGAAAAGTACACCATGAGGAAGACCTACGGCCTTCCTCCCAGAGACCACTGCCCACGTCCCGGAGACCCCTGCCCACAATTCTTGGAAGGTTTTGCGCAGGCGCAAAGGACTGATAAGCTGATTAGCATACGAAGCGAGAGTATGTTAATGATTTTTGGGAAATACTATGTTTATGCATGAATACTTAATGAATATGTATGAATAAGTTCTATATGAGGTGTATGATTTTGAAACTTGGTGTGTGTTGATCGTGAGAGGACTCACTCACGCACCCGGCCATCAATAAAGAAGCGTCTGCTTATCTACATCACATTGGTGTGGATAAGTTCTTCATTCCGAGATTTCGGTAACAGCTGTACGACTCTGTGGCTACGCGACAGATGGCAATCTCTTCAGTCACCAGGTCTGTGATTTTTTTTTAATCTGCCCACTTTTACAGCCCAAAGGAAGATACTGTCTATTAATCTTTAAACTGAGTGCTGCAACTTTCCCAGCACTGACAACCTGTCTCTGGCATGATGCCAGCTTGCTGAGGAACGAGCCTGGCTATTGTCCCTGTTCAGGTGGCAGTTACAGGGAACAGGTTAGTCTGAGGTCTGGCAGGGAGAGGGATAGGTGTGCTCCCTGGGTCTGGCCAGCCTGGTCCAACTTCATGCCCTTTGCTAACTGCTGCTGGGAACCCTGCAAAAGCTGCAGGATCAAAAGAAGCAGGAGAAAACCCCTTTGTCGACCAGGCATTCCTCCATAAGGAGTCTGGCATGGTCCGCTCTGCCTTTGTGCTCACACGTTGCAGAGCACTGAGTCTCTGCAGGATCATTAAGGCACTTCAGAGTTGCCAGCAAGTTGGAAAGGTGGTCAGCATCAGTGGCTGTGCTTTAGCTAACCTCGATGGAAGTAATGCTCTCAGGGCTTATGTTTTCGAATGGGAGACCTAAGGTCCACCAAATATATGAAGAGAAAGGCTACAGACAATGGATTTCCTCCTCTTCCCAGCTCAGATGGCGCCAGCCATTCACTGGGGAAGCTGTTGATGGAGAGTCTGGCCCCCGCGGGACACACTGTGGCACCGACATGGTTGTGTAAGCTCCCGTATGTGGTGCTTGTCAAAACAGAGACTTGGGGCAGGCACAGAAGGATGAGGCTCTCCTGCACAGATCCATGCAGGCATTTCATAGACCTGAGTGACAATCTGTGTGCTGTGCTGCAAAGGCAGTCAGACTTCGGTCACCATTACAACATCTCTGTATTTGTGCCAAAAGGGCAGTTTGAGTAATTTTTCTATTAGCAGAGATGCAAACCAGACCTGATTCTGAAGCTGAGGGGACACATCAGCCATCCCTGGCAGAGGCTCAGCCACAGCAGGAGCCTTGGACATTAGCCATATTCCCATTCAAAACACCACTACTGACACCATTTCCTACAGTCCGATGGAAGCACGTGCTTGCATGTCCGTGGTGGCAAACACCAACTCACTGCCTGCAAGAGTCTGTGCCACTTTGGTCTCCCTCTTCCCATGCCTGTATTTAGTGAGCTGCTCCTGCCTGTCCACTGCCTGTAACACCAGCCTCAGACACCCCTTCTCTTTGCTCTCCCTAATACCCCTGCTCTCTCTTCATGCCACTCGCTGCACACAGACAAAATCCGCCCCCTTTCAAAATTCATGGAGCTGTTTCTTCATCCTCCTCTAAATCCCTCCTTAAGACTCGCTGCAGCCTCAACACCTGCAAATCCTGACCGTCTGTCGGCAGTAAGGCAGGGCTAAGCAGAGACTTCCAATTCTCTGACAAAGTCTATTATTTTCTTGCTGCTGCGCTCCCTATATTGGCCTGCTTTTGATATCCACTGTCTTCCATCTGAGAGATGGACTGGAAAATCCCTACACCCGTCATCTCTGAAAAATATCTATACGGTACCGAGTGTAACAGGCTTTGGTTCTGGACTGGTGTATTCCAGCACAAACACAACGCAAATGGTGACCGGGGTGAAGATACCAATAATCTTAGTACAAAATAATGTAACATAATGTAATACTGTACTGTTGATAATACCAAGATGAACAGCAGCATGTGTGTATGTGCATGCACTAGACAACAAATGACATTTAAAGGCTGTTGCAGTTATAGAGCCAAGTATGATAAACATAGGAAATGGCATCAATAAATTTAGGTGTAAATTCAGAATTTTGTATTTGTTTTTCCTTTGCTCTTCAATCCCCAGGCAGTGTTTTTGTGCATGAAGCCATATTAATGTCCTCTCAAGGTACAAGTCTTAGGAAAGCCAGCAGGCTGTGATTTTGAACAGGACAGCTATTCCTTTTCCAAATAAGTAAGGGCAGAGATGATAATTGTGTGGCACGTTCAAAGTCACAAAGATCTTTTCTGTACCTAGCCGCTGGAGGGCAAGAATCAGATACACATTCTCACAAATGTACAAAATCTTACTGCATTCCCAGCTTTGGTGGTTAAAACAATCAACTGGACATTAAAATCCATTGAATACTCAACTTGTGCTGACAAGAGATGTGTTACACTGTAGGATGATGCATCATTAACCTTTGCAGCTGTTTGACAGTGCAATGGGTGTGATGAGCAAAGGATGACAAAGGCTGTAGTTTAACTGCAAAATGTAGCTGTGGGATTTATTTATAGCACCGAACTGAGCCACAAAACCTAAATTTTTCACATACAGAGTTCTTCGGTTAATGGAGTTAGGGATGGTAGAGGTCGGAACATGGTAGGCAGGTATAAGGATTCATCTCCTTGGTTCAGTACCCTGTTCCACACAGTGCAATGGTTTGTGTCCACTCAGAGCCCCATTAAGGTAAAACCACAACATCGCAAGCTTCCTTCTGGATTCTGAGGGTAAATATTTAAAAGTTTGCTCATTTTCAGCTCATGAGGTATGACTGGGCCCACTGGAAAAGCTTGTCTGGATGCACACATGCATTAGCAACCACTTGGCATGAAGCACTGAAAATAGGTTGATGCCATGTTCCCGTTAAAGGTCTTTTCACTGGTGATTAGAGGAGTCAAATCAGGGTAAAAGAGCTGCCACCAACAAAATACTTTCTTCGCTTTCAGCTTGGGGTTGGTTGGGCTGATTTCCAGCCTTCCCTGTGTCTCAAAAATACTGGTATGGGTATGTCTGGGTAGGAAATATACCTAAAGGAGGAAGTTAAAGCTAGTTCAGAAAGTAGACTCAGAAGACCATAGCAAGTGAGGTGAAGGATTGAAGTAATGGGAAGACTTCCTTCAACCTGGTATTTGCTCACTGGGAATAAACTAACGTAATCCCGAAACCCTGATGCAACAAGCTCGCATCTTGTTAACTGTAGAGCATAGTTAGACCCAAGGAGCTGTGCTCTGTCTGATGATATTGAACAATAAATGGAGAATAAAAAATACCAAGGTCTTTACAATACTTCACCAGCCTGAAGTTTAATCCTTTGACATCTGTAAGGTGGTTTAAAACTCTCCTTTATGGTGATGGACTGCACTCTGCAGATGACACCACAGGAATTTACTGCACTGAAAAATAGCACCTTAATAAAAAAAAAAAAAAAAAAAGAGCTTTCCTTCTAATGCAAGCAACTTTGTCTGGTTTGTCTGGTTTTCCCTTCAACCACGTGTTATAAATTGAGACCACAATAGATCATAATCCAATTAAAATTTTTATTAATTATAGCAAGTAGAATATGAGCAAAAACAGCGCTGGACGACAGGGGAGTCTGCGCTCCGCCAACTGCCGTCCTGAGCAGTTCAAACAGTCCCTTTTTATACCTTTTTTTTTACTTTCGTGTTCATGAAGTAGTGGAGGTGTTGACCCTTCATTCATATGCACAAGCGGCATCCTGGACACCTGGCGGTTATCTTATCTTTCACAAGCGGCATCCTGGACACCTGGCGGTTATCTTATCTTTTGTTGCCTAATCTTTACATTGGGCTTAACATAAATCTTAATAAACAATACCCTAGTCCATAGTTTCTTACAATCCCCCCTTTTTTTTTTTTCTTTTTATCCTATTATTGTTTATTAGACGCTGCTTTCATTCTCGGCACTGCAAACAAACCTTTTTCCACAATCCCAACATTTATCATAACACTCACAAGGTAATACCTCACAATTACAATAGGCATAGTTCTCACGTGGCATAACGCATTCACAACAATCTTCATCCTCATTAATAGATACACTCTTATATTTTGCCCTAGACCTCGTAGTTAAAATAAGCAATTTAGCTATGTCAAACCGTTCTCTAATAAAGTGTAGCGTAATATACAAGGCCCAAATATAAGTCCCAGAATCAACATAATAAGTGGTCCTGCTAAAGCAGACAACAAAGTGGTTAGCCAAGGTGAGATATTAAACCAGTTTTCATACCATGACCTGCCCGCCTCACGATCTTTCTTACGTTGATCTAACCTTTTCCGGAGTTCAGACATGGTGTCCTGGACTACTCCAGTCCTGGGGAAGTTCGGCCATTGTTGCTTTAGTGTCCCATTGTTCTGGTTCTTTTCTCCACAGTTTGTTCCTCCTCTGCCTTGCCCGTCGACTCGGTTGCTTCGAGCCACGGGGTGTACCATCTTCTCGGCAGCAAGGGAATTCTTCAGGAGAACGGCTGCTTCAGGCTTTCTGCCTGTTTACATAGGCTTCCCACTTTGCAGCTTTAATTGCCACCCACATTGTTCCCATTTGTCCGAGTAAATTTGAGTTTCAGTTCTTTTTTATCTGGGGTTACTTTCCACGAAGTTGCAGGGGCTTTCTTAATCCGGGTATGGTGAATCCAAGAATTCTGTCCCTCAACCTTGATTGCAGTGTAGGTGGTGAGTAGGACTTGAAAAGGTCCGGTCCACTGTGGTTCCAGGGTTTTATCTGCAAAACACTTAACGTATACATAGTCTCCTGGTTGTATATCGTGAACAGGTCCATCCAGACCCCTACTGCGGGTTCCCATCACATGCTTCTCAATTCTTATTAATTGTTTGTTTAGTGCCACCATATAGGAAGTCATTGTTTCTTCACCAATCTGTGAAGACATCCCCTTTTGTACCCCATAGGGTTGTCCATATAAAATTTCAAATGGGCTAAGCCCCTCTTTTGCTCTTGGTCTAGACTGAATTCATGTAAGAGCTAATGGCAAAGATTGGGGCCAAGTTAGATTTGTTTCTTGACCTAACTTGACAATCTGTTGTTTGATTAGATGATTCATCTTTTCCACCTGGCCACTCGATTGTGGTCGGTATGGGGTATGTAATTGCCAATCTATTCCTAGATGGTGGCTGATCTGTTGTACTATTCTGGACACAAAATGTGGTCCTCTATCCAAGGACATTACCGCTGGGACTCCAAACCTAGGTATTATCTCTTGGAGTAGTATTTTGGTCACTTCCCGGGCTTTAGCAGTTCTGCACGGGAAGGCTTCTGGCCAACCTGAAAAGGTATCTGCTAGTACCAACAAATATCGATACCCCCCTTTTCAAGGAAGTTGCGAGAAATCGATCTGCCAATGTTGCCCTAGAACATTCCCTCTGCTAATGCTCCCTAGTTTTATTTTATTTGCTGTATTGGGATTATTGCGTAAAGACATTTCACATTGCTGAGTCACCTGTTTTATTACAGTATACAAGTTTCGCCCTTTCAATTTCTGATTTAGACTTTTATATAAAGTATCAGCTCCCCAATGCGTCTTATTAATAATAGGGCTGTGGTCCATATTAAATTGGATGGTACCACTATACAACCATCCCTTAAATAAGTCCACTTACTTAATTTTATTTTATAATTCATGTCCTGAATTACCTTTAAGTTTTCTTTAGAATAGTTTGGCTCTTGATCTGTACTTACAGTTTGGATTTTATCATCTGGTATTAAGGATAATTCCTCCTTTCCTACCTCCTCTGTTACTCGTCTGGCCTCATGGTCGGCCAGGCGGTTTCCAATTTCCAAATCAGTGCCTCAGAGTGGGCCATGCCTCATATCAAGGTCTGGCATGGCATATGTTCCCACCGCTCAACGCCTACTGGGTTGCAGCCAACAGCGGAGCTCAAGATTCTTCTTGGTGGCAAACACAGAGGCCAACCCAGTCTTGCCCTTGACTATGGTAGGAGGCATCTGACCAACCTTATTCCTTGTACTTCATTGTCAATGCAGTTTCATCTGCACATCCCATAACAAGTCACTGTCATGGCAAAACACACAGATTTACATTAGTAGATCTACTACAGAGTGTATTTTATTTCACTTTTTCTGCCAATATCCCCACAGCCCTGCTGACCAAGGGATATTGTTTTTATCTGAACTGAGCAAGCCTCCCCCTTATCATTTTACTGTAGCAGGTAAAGCATTTTTCACCTTTCCTGGAATTTATTTTCAGATACACCTGGTTAAAAATTTCTCTTACTTCAGGGAGGTCCTCTTTTCCTCTTTTCTGCTGAATTAAAGATAAGCTCAATATTTCAATTACTTGATCATATTTAACTTTTAATTTCATTTCCCCTTCTTTAAACGTCTAGATGTTCTAATAAATCTCATGCCAACAAAGATTTTAGTGAATTTGGCATTCTTATTTGTTTTTTTAGTTTGTACTTTAAAGGTTTCAGGATGTTTTCCTGGTGGCCAGCAGCTCCCACAACTGTAACAATTTTTTTCAGTTGGTTTTGTATTCACTAAAATTCCACCTCATACCCATTCCCTGCCCTAGAAGGGCCGTTACCGGTCCTGTTGTGCTGCAAATGCTGCAGCAATTGGGGTGACATTGTCAGGTCCTTCTGCTCAATTGTCAGCAACAGCAACCCCCTCCTCCCCACCATCAGAAGGGTTCGGGGCAGGAGATGCTCTTCCTGCTCTGCAGGTTACACAAGCCTGCCTCTGCAGCAGCACTTCTGTTTTAACTCTTTCTTACCCTGAATGCAAATCTGCTACTTGTTGCTTTAAGTCTGTGTTATTACATATCAGGCCTTCGCAGGCAAACAGAAAACATCCTGCCATGCATCCCAGCATGATTCAGTCGCACCTTCGAGGGGGTACAGGGGTTTGTACAAACTCACCCCAACACTTTCACAAGGTCTTTGATTCTACACACACACACACGCCTCAGGTTTTACATACATTAGTACAAGTTTTTATATCTTACAACGTGTTTCATTCTGGTTGCTCCACAGAAGGAACCGCAACCTGAGCTTTTAAACACAGAAATTTCAACAAGAACATCTTTCTAGTTTAGGTCTCAGTTTTTTCCTATCCTTTTCTAGAGCCACAATCAAAGATCAGGTGATGTTAATCCCGCACTCTTTCTAGTGCTAGTACCATAGGATCCCGAGGGGGTACTAATCCACAGTCCTTTTGCCACTCAGGTTTGTCCTGGAGGACAAAGAACATGTCTGCATACGATACTTCGTCCCATTTTCCTTCTTTTCTCAGACACAACATTAATTGCAGGAGAGTGTTATGATCTAACGTTCCTCCCTCCTGAGGCCATTTCGCATCACTCTCCAATTTATACAAAGGCCACCACTGATTACAATATTTAACCAATTTCCTTCTATTTTCGGTACCACCATGTCCTACAATATCACTCCAATGTTTTAATATACAACCCAAGGGCGATTTTTCACAGGGCTTACTCCTTCCATTTCCCATTTTGCAATTTTAATTACTTTGGGTTTTTTTTCTTTTTTTTTTTCCCGGCCGCCTTAGCCACCCAAGGTCAGAAACGCGGATAGAGCTTCTTACTCGTTTTGCACTCAAACGCCTGTCTCAAGCACTCTTGCACTCACACTCAGTCAAAATAATTAAGCTATACACGGAAAATCAAAATGCGCATCTCAATCACACCATTCACACTCTCCGGGCAGCCCGCAGTCACACAAGCAGTATGTTATACGGTACTGTGCACTTATGTACAAACTCTTAGGAACACTAACAGTTCACAAAGTATGCATTTCAATGAACAATTGCCAAAAACCAAACAATAAACAAAAACCAATTTTTCCTGGTCTTAAGCAGAGTGTTAAGTTTTCCGCTATTTGCCACGAATTACCAGAATGTTAATATTTTTCAACATACATTTCATAACTCCGAGTTTTGAACATATAACAAGACAACACATAGAACAAACAAGACACAGAGCGCTATTTCAGTTGTTACATTCCAGGAACTCCCCAATTCTTAAGACAACCTAAAGGAAGTTTTTAGCTTCCTCTTTTTCCTACGCAAAAGTTTCCCTTTTACTTTTGCTGTGAGGTCCCTCTTGTTCCTGTGAGATTCCGCCTTATTCCGTCCCGCCCCCCGCTTTCCGTCACGAGGCCTCCGGGCTTTTAGGAATGGCAGTAACCTCGGGTTTGCTCGATCTGCCCTCAAGATCGCTAGCGGCCACCCCTTGGTCAGCAAACCCCCTCCCAAGGTACCTTTCCTCCTGGGGACTACGCTGCGCGCCGGACGTCTCCGTGCGTCTCACCAGCCGCCCCGTTACTAAACATACCGTTTTATCCGTGGATCCAGGGGTTTCTCTTCTGCTCCCGGGTGAACAGCTGAGAAGAGGAGGCTCCTCCGAGGAAATCTCCCGGGGCGCGCCTAGGAGCGTCCGCTCCGCAGCTGGTCCCTCAGCCGAGCAGAAATCCTCCTGCCTGGCTCGCCAAACTGACGTGCGGAATTAGACTCTATAACTCGAAAGTTATAAAGTAGGTATGTTTATTGCGCGCAGATGCACGGGGGATCGCTCCTCCACAAGCGTGCATGCCCGAAGTGACGAACCATCTCACATTTATACAATGAAACAAATGAATATTCAATTAACGCCTATACATATTTGTTACCTAAACCCCGCTTTGTATGTTAATTAGCTTATCAGTCCGTTTCCTGGAATGTGGTGGTCTTGCAGGTTTGTAGGTGATTCATGTTCTTGTGACCATCCGATCTTCTTCAGGTGATTCATGTCCTTGTGACCACCCGATCTTCTTCAGGTGATTGTGACCACCCAATCTTTTCCAGCAAGGAGACTTAGCACTCCCTCCCTCTAGATAGCATTTGAATGTCTCTCATCTTTTCTTATTCTTTTTTAAATAGCCCCTTTGTTAGAGGAAGAAGGGCAGGCGTCTCCTCAAAACTGTGGTTGTCACCGCACCCATGACTAGTCACCATACCCACACTCCTTAAGCAGACACATACAATCACAATCCATGTCCATTATCCCCATTTCACATTATTTCTCTATATCATAAGGAGGTAGCCGAGGAAATGCTACTTGTTGCTGGCGGTCATTAGACAAGCTTGTTAGTGACCCCTCATATTTTTCTGTATTTAATTTTAGAATTACTGCCATAATGCCCTAAGTTATGTTTGAGAACAAGAGGCAGTTCCATTTGTGAGCCCATTATATGCCAGCAATCACAACTTCTTAAAAAATAGTAATAACCTTTGGGATGAAATCTTTTCAGCCCAATATTGACTTCCCTTGTGCGTATGGAGTTTGGTAAAAATCAAGACCAGCTTTTTTTATTATTTATAGACACACAGAAAAAGATGGTTTGAATGATTAAAAAAAGCTTTCTGTGAACTTTTGGGGCCCCTGGGTAACTAGAAATGGCTCCATTTTAAAATGTTAATCTGTCATTTTTTAGGAGGTTTGTAGTTATACCAAATTTTTAAAATATTTTAAAATCTTTAAAAAATAAACACGTTGTGTTGGAATTCTTGAGCTAGCAAGTGTCTGTTCGCATGTGCCAGTACAACTGTGTATTCACACTAACTGCTGGCATACGTGAAGGCAATCACACTCATAAGTGTTTGCAGAATCAGAGCCAACATGTGGAAATATTTTGAGCGCTCATATAAGAAAATATTCCGTGTATGTTCAATGGCATTGGTCTCCCTGGAATTACACTAGATGTTTTGCTTGCTTCCCTAAGTTGTGGCTATATTCCTTTTCAAGACTGAAATGACAAATACTTTTGAGCAGATGACAAAACTCAGATGAGTATGTTTGATTTCTGTTCTCTGTTCTATCCCTTGTTTAATTGTAACAATTCTGGGGTTAAGTTAGTAACAAAATATGCTATGGCTGTGATGGTGGGGTGCTTTCTCTTGCTTTCAGTTAAAATGTGATGTTATTTAATAGTAACATTTATTTAGATGCAAAATACTACGTCATCGACTATACTACAGCCAGGTGTTTTGGAAAGGCAAGATGACAAGAAGCAGCTGAGGTGTGGGTTTCTTCACAGCTAATTCACATGGTGTCCGAGCATCGATTGATCATATGGTCCCAATGCTTAATTAGTTGCTGATGGATCAGCTCATGTCGTGCTTGCTGGTGAGTGGATCTTAACCCAGAGCTGAAGCATGGAGATATAATATTGATAAACCCTGAATAATTTGCCCACATCATATCAGAAGTCTGTGGCAGGGCAAAGAATCGAGATGGGGTCTCGCCAGTCCACCGCATTAAGCACAAAGTTATCATTTGTTATTGCGGCGAATGAAGAGACGGGACGCAGCTTGATGCAAGCGTCAATTTATTGTACAGAAGCACGCGTTTTTATACACTTTCAGAAGCTGCGCGTTTTAAACAGATTGGTCCTTGAAGCTAAGCCTTGCATCCTAGGCAATCCCTGATTGGTGGTTAACTACCAGCAATTAACAGCAAGGTGTTACCTTTCCTTGGCGCCATCCGTCTCCCCCTCCCCCTCCCCCGTGCTCTGTAAACCTGCCTCATCATGTTAATTGTTGTCTAGACAAGCTCAAGCACATTCCCCTCAGCTAACTGATTGCCACGCGTGGTCCTAGTTTCCAGCCCGCTCCTGCATCTCCCCCTTCCTGTTGCACAAAAGAACCCCTGAAACCGAGCAAAAACAAGGCACAAGTAATAGAACAAATAAAAAACCAACTAAGACACATTATCAATGTCAAAATAACCCACTGTCTTTGTTCCGTACAATTTTACAATTTCCCCTTTTTGTTTTTGAACAGCTAGTACCAGGTTTGCCATGTTCTGCAGGGCCCTTGCAAACATGACAGCAACCAAGGCAATAGCAAACAAACAATACTGCCAACTGAGTGAATGGATGCCAAAAAGGCTGAAATTTTCTCAGATTTTGATAACATGTTGCTGCAATGGGGCGCCTAAAATCCACGCAGCACATACCATCAAAATCCTCACAGCCATGTCCCTGAACCAACAACAAAAAGCAGTGGCAATTTTGACTCACATTCTGAACTGCCTACCAAACAAGGTGATTTAACTCTTTAATGCTTTCCCTGCACTCTGGATAAGAGAAGAACCGCTGCGACACGTTCCCATCATAGCCTCCTACTACATTAGCATCTACAGAAAGACAATTATCGACAAAGTGTAAAGAATATCAGCTTCTTTTGGATTAACATTATACATGGGTGGAAGGGCACACCAAACAAGAACTGGTTCAGTCAAAAAGTTCGAAACATCGCATGCCTTCTCTGAACATACCTCGGGGTCATTCCCTTCATTCCTTCTCTTTTTTATGCAAAGAGAAACACTTTTACCATAACAGAGAAGCCCCTATTTACATCTCTGAGCCCGGACACAAACCGCAGCTGTATGCGCCACCAGGCTCAGGGCAGAAACCATTCATGTAGTTACATAACTATATATCTCTACAAGTGTGCAGACACCTATTAAACACTAGATAACCATGTTTATCTTTCCTAGTCTCCTTCACAATACCTAGTTGTTCTCTCATTATGAATCCTCCCTTCCCGCACTGCTTTGCTTAACTCTGTAACAGCCTCGTATTGCACAGGCTGCCACTCTGCAGGTTGATTTGTCTGACAAAATACTGAACATGCCCTAGCGACTCCCAAATCCCCTCGCTTGTTTCCCACTTGCATTCCTGCCACCAATCCCTCAGACCCCCTTTCACCCTCCCCCAAAATACAATCAATGCATCAGGAGAGACAAGGGGGTGGGGGAAAGGAATAGCTCCTTTTCCAGATCTATAGGACCTGGATCAAAAGGTTTATCAGTGTCAATGGAATCATTGTCCGAGTTGTCCTGTTCCCGTGCTTGGTCCTGTGTTGTGAGGGTCGCTGCAATCAGTGACAGAAGCTTTGGGGGCAGAGGAGGTGTGGACAGACTCGCCGTCGCTGACGGTGTCTTGAGAAGAGTCGCGCTGTCGGTGGAATTTACAGCTTCCTCTGGTTTAGCACCGTTAGCAGAATTAGTCCACACTTGGCAAAGAGGAGTCAGAATTTGCCACCAAGGTGCTAAATGCATTCCCGACACGGAGTTCCCCTCCGCGGCAGCATCATACAATTGGCTGCTGTATGTACACACTTTCATTCTTTCAAAGTCTCTAAGGTTTCTTGGCTGCTCACCTGTCTCGATGCATACAGGCGTTATCCTCGGGGTTTAGGTTGTCCGCCTGGTCCAGACAGCAAGACGATCGTTCAGCCAAGCCGTCTCCTCCGGAACGCAGCCCTCTTCCACGAGCTGTCTTTTTTCCGTCCTTATTCTTCCAAGGCTTCGGGACACCACCATAGGGGTCACCATTTGAGGAGACTGAGGCACGGACTCCCTGATCTGACTAGAAGACCCTTCATGAGTCCATATACGTCTCTTTCTGGGGACGAAGCCCGATTCCCCGTTACGGATTTCCCACAGCTCTCCTCTCAACTCCGGAGGGATTTCAGGCCGGCTCCTGCTTCCTTTCAGCAGATCATTCAAAGTTCTGTGGGATTCGCTGCATGTCGCTCAGATAGGCGATTCGAGAGCCCTTCACGTCAGATCCTTAAACGCATCACGTCGGGGTCACCAATTTGCGGCGAATGAAGAGACGGGACGCAGCTTGATGCAAGCAAATGTCAATTTATTGTACAGAAGCACGCGTTTTTATACACTTTCAGAAGCTGCGCGTTTTAAACAGATTGGTCCTTGAAGCTAAGCCTTGCATCCTAGGCAATCCCTGATTGGTGGTTAACTACCAGCAATTAACAGCAAGGTGTTACCTTTCCTTGGCGCCATCCCTCTCCCACTCCCCCGTGCTCTGTAAACCTGCCTCATCATGTTAATTGTTGTCTAGACAAGCTCGAGCACATTCCCCTCAGCTAACTGATTGCCACGCGTGGTCCTAGTTTCCAGCCCGCTCCTGCATGTTATCATTTCTATCAAGGCAGATGAGTCTAATAACCATCAAAGAACAGTGATTATGCAAATCATTGTACCCTGATTGAGTAATAAAAGCTATCAACCATCTGGAGTTAAGGGGTTTGCATATTGTATGATTACTGAGAAATAAAATCAGAGTGGTTATGTAAATCACCCCCTTCAGCCAATCGGACTGAAAGTTGCAAGGGAAAAAAAAAGTATATTTTTGCATCAATAACTATACAGTATCCCTGAGCTCCAGTTATTATTATTTTGGTTATTTGACTGCAGAAGCACCCAGAGGCCCCGATCAATCCCATATAAAATATAATTGTTTTCTTTTGGATTCTGCTACAAATCTTGATTTCTGCAGTCATTATGGTTTGGATAAACAACAATTGGGATCCGAGCTGATTTCCTGCTGAAACAAAAATGTAAATCAATACATATTGAAAAAATACAGGGTAAAAAAACCCCAACAGATATTGTCCATAAAATTAAATATTAAACCCCAGATATAAAGTTAAATATAAGAAAGTGGATATTTTCCATCAAATTAAATAAATATAAAAAACCCAGATATTTGTCATAAAAATAAATATTAAAAAGCAGATATTTTCCATCAAATTAGATATAAAAAGCAGGTATTTTCCATGAAGTTAAATATAAAAAAGCAGATATTTTCCATATAAAAAGCAGATATTTTCCATAAAATTAAATATAAGAAGTGGATATGTCATAGTTTAACCCCAGCTGGCAACCAAGCACCATGCAGCTGCTCGCTCACTCCCCCTCACCCAGAGGGATGGGGAGGAGGATCAGAAAGGAATGTAAAACTCCAGGGTTGAGATAAGGACAATTTAATAGGTAAAGCAAAAGCTGCACACACAAGCAAAGCAAAGCAAAGAATTCATTCACCGCTTCCCATGGGCAGGCAGGTGTTCAGCCATCCCAGGGCAGCCAGGCTCCATCACAAAACGGGTACTCAGGAAGACAAACACCATAATGCCAGATGTCCCCCCCTTCCTTCTCCTTCCCCCAGTTTATATACTCAGCATGACGTCCTATGGTATGGAATCCCTCTCTGGTTAGCTTGGGTCACCTGTCCTGGCCGTGCCCCCCCAGCCCTCTGGCTGGCAAGGCCCAAGGAACTGAATGAAAAGCCCTTGATTTAGTATAAACATCACCCAGCAACAACTAAAAACATCGGTGTCCTATTGACGTGCAGAAAACAGACTTCACAATGATTAGATTGTAAAGTAGGTATGTTTATGTAGCACTGGGCAGCACGGGGGGTAGTCCCACCAAAATCATGCGCACCATTTTAACATTTTTCAGACCTATTTATACATGTTACATTTCTTTATCTAAAAACACACATGATTTTGGATACATTGATTCTATTCAGCCTCCAGGCCACACCTCTACTGCAAAACATTGATTATAAGTAATCAGTAAACATACTATAATGGTAAACATATCTAAGTAACGCCAAGCGACTTTTATGTGAACTCATCATGACATATAACTTTTAGCAACTTAGAGGCATTATATGTGCAGTATTGATTAAGTATGTGCTTGCTTATCAGGTTAGGATGCCTTGGCTCACTATCAACATTGCTCTCACATCAGAGCCAAAACACTGTACTAAATACTAAGAAGAAAATTAACTCTATCCCAGCTGAAACCAGAACAGTATATTTCCTGTAAAATTAAATACTAAAAAAGTATTTTTTCATATAAAGTGGTTTATGTTTTTGACTAATTCTGTTTATAGTAAATTATTAATCCGTGATGGCCCACGTGGCTGCCCCACGCTGGGCTGGCCTTCTCCCATCAGCTCCCAACTTTTGTGGGTCACACCATTAAAATGATGGCTGGGGGGATGCTGAGGCCGCGCCTTCCTCCCCTTTAGCCCGGACTGAGGCCGAAGGCCACCTAAGTGGCACGCCGGGCTTCCCACGGGCAACACCGGCTGGCGTGGGCGCCCACGCGTGACTCCACCGTGGGGCGGGGGACCTAGCGACGGGGCCACGCCCCCTCCGTCAAGCCGCGCCTCCTGCACTCAGCCCCGCCACCCGCCACGTCCCGCTCGGGCGGCGGCTCCCGGCGCGGCAGCGGACCATGGCGTTCACGCTGTACTCGCTGCTGCAGGCCGCGCTCCTCATTGTCAACGCCGTGGCCGTGCTGCACGAAGAGCGCTTCCTCCGACACGGTGAGCGGCCACCGCTCGGCCGGCTGCGGGGAGCGGGGCGGGCGGCCCGGGGCAGGCCCTGCCGCCGCCGCCGTGTGTCTCATGTGCTCCCGCTGCCCTGCGCAGCCCGGCCCGGCGGGGCCTCCTTGCAGGTACTGGATGCCGGCGTGCCAGGGGTTGCGGGGGGAGGGGGGAGGGAGGGAGGGAGGGAGGGAGGGGGTGTCGGTCTTGAAGGTGAATTTCTGCTGCTGTGGTTGATGTCACTCCTGTCGCTGCTTTGCCTCTCGCTTTCCTCCTCGCCCTGCTCCATAATTTTATTTTTCTTTTTTTTTGGTACATTCCTACAATTTCGTCTCCGTTTGTGCTGCTCGCCACCGTGCTGTGATGGCTGAGATGGTTTGTTTCATCTTGCCGTGCTTGTTTTGTGATGAGATAGCGCTTCTCTGTCTTCGCACGTTCATGCTGGCATTTCTGTGGTGCGGAAGAAAGATCTCCGAGGTTGGGCAGCCTTGGCCTTAAAACAAAACACAGAAAAGCCACCGACACAAAGAATCTGCAGAACCCCCCCAAAAAATCACCTATGAGCCATGGTTTCCCGATCTGGAGAATCCTGGTTTCTCCAAGTCAGGCTGAGATAGGATTTTTAGCAGGAGCACAGGTAGTAATCCTGTTATCCCGTTTCCCCATAGGATTCACTGCGAGGGATCTGCTCAGTGTGGGTTTGGGGTTTTCTTTTGCTTTCCTGATGAGCAGCAGCTCGAGGGAAAGGGAGACGTAGGGACTGATGGGATGGGTCAAGCCACTTGTCAGCCCTGGGTGACTCGGGAGACTTGGGAATAACTCCAGGTTCATCCAAGTGGGAATTCGGCAAGGCTGGTGTGGGAGAGGACTCGCCTGCTGCCCCCAGCTTGGTGCCAGCAGAGCGAAGGAGACAAGAAAGGGGAAAAAAATAATCACTTAAAAGTTGTGTCTGGAGAAAAGAAACGTGCAGGCAGTGCAGTGCAGGTTTGAATATCGAGAGCTGCTTGTGTCTCTGCCCTGCTCATCCCTAGATGGGTGAGGGCTGGGCCCATCCCTGGGCCCACATACTCTGCCTCCCCACAGTGGGTGGGGAAGGGCTTCCCTCTTGAAGGGATTCGTAAACCTTCTATCGCCCTCTGAAAAGTTCCCAAGTCTTTTTTTTTTTTTTTTTTTTTAATAGCAGTGTGATAAATGACTGAGTCCCAAATAGGATTGCAATCAAAGTTTGCAATTTATTAAACGAATAGAGGCAAGCAAACAGTGCTGGGTGCACCGGGAGTCTCTGCTCCACCAAGACGCACACTGTACAAAACTTACTTTCGGTTTATATTTCCTAAACTAATACATACTCATAGCTATTTCTAAGAAAGGGTTGGTTTATGTAAATGGATCCTTGGAATAGGCGTGTACTCCGTGGTGCATGCTCTTTCCATCTCTGAGGGTCTTCTTGACTCCTATCTGGTGGTCGATGGATGAAGTCAGCAGTCTTCCTCAGCTCACCCTTAGGATGACCCTAGATTTTATGCATGCGCCCTGTAAGCTTCTCTTACTTAACACTGTGCAGTTAGCAGCTCAGCCTGCATATCAGGGTGTGTAACCAGATGTCCTTTGCAAGATACAGGAACTATATACATTGATCACTCTGTTTTTCTTAGGCATGTGGTTATACAAGGGTATGTAAGACAGAAGGTTACATTTCATCATGTGGCCCTAGCATTGTTCCATATTGACACAAATCAGATGAACACATTTCACAGCAGTTACCAAAAATCATCATCCCGATTTGGCATTTGTGCCGACTGCTCTCTGCTGGGTAGCTCAATTCTCAGTGCTGAAGCATCACTTCACACCCAACAATTATTTTGCTATTTTATCTTCTGGCAAAGGACTGTGAGCAGATTGTAGTTTGGTTTTATTTTGGCAGGTATTTTTTTGAAGCCCAAATAAACTCATTTGTTTCCCTGGCGTGCAGGGAACTATATTAACGTGTATTAAAAAGTAAGGGTTTCCTTCACAGAAACAGGGATCTGTCGTTGCTGTTGTGTTCGTGAAAAGGTTTAACAGTTTTTAGTATATTGTATTAACATCTGATTGTGAAATAAAGCTAATTGGTTTGTAGTTTGTCTTTCAGTGTTAGTATAAACGTAACCAGATTCAAGATAGATCGCTCATTAATATTGCTGACAGCATTTGTTGCATGGTTTGGGTTGTTTGTTTTGGGGTTTTTTTGTCTAACATGTCTGGCTGGTTTTATGTGACACAGTTGGCTGGGGAAGCGATCAGCAGGGGATTGGAGGATTTGGAGAGGAACCAGGAATTAAAGCGCAGCTAATGAACCTTATTCGATCTGTACAAACCTTTATGAGAGGTACAGTGACAATCTTTTATTTAAATATTACTGTCTGTAAAGTTTTGTTTCTGTGCTTTAATGAAGTAACAGCAGTATTTTGGTAAAAACAGCTATTTCTGCTTGGCATTTCAAATCTCTCCTTCTTTCATGCATGGACTCTGTATAGGAGGGCACAGGTCCCAGCTAAGGTGCCCTAATTTTGATAAAGTGTAAAACATTCCCTGACTCTGTCTCTGGCTTGTGGTGCCGCTGTGGTGTCTTGTCTTTCCTTGGTGTCTGGTAGCTGGAGGGAAGCTTGGTGATCAATCAGAGTGTGCAGTTAGCTTCACCTTGGCTAAATTCAATTTTTTGTGAAGTACCTGGTGAGGGAAATGTTAATTCCTGGGATTCTTAAAGGTAAGCCAGGTTTACGTGCCTCAAAGGTTGGGGGGAAAAAAATAGACAATTTGTAAGTTACTGATAGTTTTTGCACTGTAAAGCACACCAATAATTCCTTTTGTAGGTGATGATAAAAGAGGAAGTAATAAATCTTACCGGTCTTGCCCACCACAGAGTAAAAACTGATACATTTCTTCTAAACCACAGTAAGGCCAAGGGTAGAGAAACCGCCTCTGAGATGGTTTAGTTTCATTTGGAGAAAGGGTTGTTTGGGTAAAAGCTAAAACATGATGGGCTATAGAAAACTACTTATGCTATTGCTTCCTACTAATTTTTAGTATCCTAGGCTTCGATCCTGGCTCCTTCCATGCATCCTGATTTTGCATAGGAAATTTAAGTGTTTTTTTAAAAATGATTTTTCTCCTTAAAAGGTAGTCTCCCAAGATAATGTGAAGTTCTGTCACTTTGTGATGTGGAAAAGAAGATTTTCACAGTTGTTCTTCTTTCTCTGCAGTGCCACTAATAGCAGTGAACTCTGTTACAATCGTTCTGCTCCTGTTGTTTGGTTGAGGATACGTAGTGAAAATCTTTTGGACGTCCAAAGAAGCAAGTTGCTAACCATCACTGCTCTGAGTTTCCTGGGATCCAGCATGGTTTAGCTGTCAATTTGACATTCAACTTAAAATAATAAAGACACTATTTCTATTTATCCTATTTCCTAATGTTCACTTGCAGTTTCATTAAACAAGATAACGGGATCAGTGCAACAGTGCTGCAAATATATTGGACTATGAGAAGTTCTGTTGCTGCCTGTAATAGCGTTGACTGTTAGAGTACACGTCGTAACATATTGCGATGATTGTCGATAGGATGCGGTTTTTAAATGTCTCGTTACTCAGGGATGAATTTCCTTCAGTACGCTTCCCAATTTATTTTTAAATTAAAGAGCACTGTTGTTTTTCTTATTTCAATTACTATCACAGTACTATTTAAGAGAATATGAATTGGGCTCTGAAAGCATGTTATAAATTATTGAAGCACAGTTGTGATGTTGAGAGAGATAAAACTAGTTGGGTAAAGTCCTGATTCAGTTCATATTGGAAGTCAAATTTTCCTGGTTTGATCAAGACCAGGATTTTTCTCTTGGTGTTTCACAGCCTTTTCAAATCTATGTTTCCTGCTGATGGTGAAGTTAAAAATAGATGCAATTGCTATGCAAAATCTAAAAAAGCTGTACCTGAAGTTGGGCAACTCTGTTAATTTAGAGTAGCAGGTGATATTGGTGATTAGCATTTGTTACTGTTCTGTCAAGGATTATACTTTTTAAAATGTGTGTTAAACTTCTGCGTGGTGATTAGTGTGTTGGAAGTGGGAACCATTTGTATTCTGAGCTTCTTGGGGAATGTGGGAGGGGAATACTGTGCCCTTTTCAAATGCAATTTGTTAAAAAAACCAGCAAATTTGCAGTTTCTTCTATTACTGCTGCTTCTTCCCTCCATCTTGCATTGTTAACAACTTTGAAACTATGGGTATGATCCTGCAGTTCTGTCACAGAGAATATTGCTTTGGTACAGAGCTTGTCTCAGTTATGACTGTTGAGTTAGGTCCGATGCTATGTAGCAGGTTTGAACTGAATAAGGCTGATCCTCATGAACCTTTTTAGAAAAGTTAATTCTTACATCTGTTCCTCTGCTGAAGTGTTTTAGCTTATTGTTAAAGAGGGAAGGCCAAAGGAAACCTGGCAGCTTCATTATTTTCAAACAGCTTAGTTTGTCATCTCTTCTTTCAGTGTCTTGATGACTAAAGCATATGCTGTTGTATACAAAGATAAATCTGTAAAATGTGTAAATTAATTTAATGATCTTCAATTGCAGTGTTTTGCAGAGTAGAGTATATTCAGGAGGAGAGTTTTATGTTCCCTTTTTTAGTGAAAATTTGTAAATAAATTCTGAATTTCTAAGTTAAGCACTCTCTTTCGTAACTCACTCTATATTGGTGTACAGTGGGAATATCCCAAAACTCTGCTTCATTCTGTTCCAGATACCAGATTTACTGTTCTTACATGAAATACTTTTTTTTTTTCTCATCCATGTGGCACTTGCGAGTATCATCTCTTTGCTATGAAGCTGTATTTTGGTTTATGTAGCAAACCTAAAGAGCCATGGTAACGTTGGCCTGAGGCGGGATGGGATCATGCTAGTCTTTAAATTTGAAAGTAGGTAGATCTATTATAAAGTATTTCTTTATAATTTTGTGTAGTTCAGAGGTGATGAGGGTACAGTCTGGATCGGTTATTTTCATATATCTGTCTTTCATGGAATCTGGATGGTATGTACATGGAACAGGTAAAACATGGAAGGTATGCAGGCATTTTTGTAAAATTTTTGCAAAAAATAAAAAAGTGGTAATGTTTCCATTGCTGATGTGTTGGATTGGAGCACTGAAAATTATTTAAAGCACAGCTGGCATATCGCTTCCTTTTCATATGTATTGACTATTAAAACACTAGTTCTTATTAAAATAAAAGCCAGTACTAAAGATTACAAGCAACAGCTTTAAAAACGAGTGCAAAAGTGATTTCCCCCACCTTCCTGTCCTTTCAGAAAGGCTGAACTTTCAATGCATGGCTTATGGCAGGTGGGCAGATTGCTTCAAAACCAATTAGGCATACGCAGTAAAAAGGAGTAGCAGTTCTGTGCAGCAGGAATCCTGCTTTTGAGGCAAAACTGGGACGTGTTTTACCTGGCAGATGCAAAATAGTCATTCAAAGTGGGGCAGCAGCTGAAGATCAGGTCTCCCAGGTAATGAGCAGGGAGGAGGGCAAAAGGGTAACTGGCAGACAGAGAAAGGAGCATAGAGAGAAACAGCAAGGGAATAACTGCATTGCCACTGCCTCCTTGTGTGGCTTAAAGCAGTTGTAAAAGAAGTCTGCTGTACATTCACACAAGGCAAAGTACCTCAAACCTGGCAGAGCCTCAGGTTCTTCAACAACAGGGAATGCTGAAAAAAAGTTTCTACCTGGCAAAAAGCTCTGCACACAACATAGCCTGTGCTCCAGTCGTTGCTTCAAACCACAAAGAGCACTATCACTCGTACCTGGCACAGAAATGACAATGGTCAGCACATTTTACACATCGGGGTGAGGATGGAGATTTTCCAGCGTAGAATAATTGGCTCATTTCTAGCAAGGATCTGTAAATAGAAGATGCTTTCACAGCAGCGTGCTGGTACCAGTTGTGGCTGGCTGTGTGGTGGAAACAAGCCTGGGGGCCACTTCAGAGGGCCTTGAGTGCAAATGGATACAGGAGTAAGGGATCAGTTCTGTGTACCACACTGTTAAAGGTTTTTTTTTGAAGGGCATGGGACAGGCAAAGGGAAAAGTAGAAGGTAATGGGTTTGTACGGCAATGAATCTCAAACTCCTTTGAATTATCTTTGATATCTCACCTTCAGTTGCAATATTATGAATTTGGCATTGTACTATCCTATAGACCTTGGATGTTTTGATGTACCATCACAATATAAAACTGTATCGCTTAGGAAATGAGGGCACAGCACTTGATTATGAAAACCTAACTGTGACAGCTTAAAAAGCAATGGCATCTACCCCTGCTTTCCGTATGCAGCACCTCCTGCAGATGAGCATGGTGCGCTCCCCTGCCATCAGAGGCAGAGAGGCCTCCACAGCCCAGGCCCTGCGGCTCCCCCAGGCGAGGCACACTCCTCACAGGTGTTGTGCAACTACTAGCTTCATTACAATATATTTCTTATTCCTCTATATTTCTATTTAAATGATTTTAGCAAATCTGTAACATTTCCCCCCCTCTGAAAGTGTTGAAAATCATTATTTCAATACTTTCACATTATTTACATAGCAGTTGTTTCAGCATATTTTGATGGAATGGTTGGTACTTCTCTCATGATCATGCGATTGACTGCAATTACATTGATAAACTGTTTCTTCAAACAAGCATATATTAGCATGATCATTAGAAAGACAATCAGTAACAGAAACAAAGTTTTGATTATAGATTGTATGTTGCAGAATGGCTGTGTGATCATGGCCATGACTCCCTTAAAGATC
>NC_051209.1:474899-527120 GCF_015220075.1 Falco rusticolus | reverse complement strand
GGACCTCCGAACCTTTGCAGGAGCGCTGGAGAGGACCTTTCCAGATACTGTTAACCACTTTTACAGCTATCAAAATTGCAGAATCGCATGCTTGGATACATTATACTCGAGTGAAGAAAGCACACTACTCCGTGAAGATTGTCAATCATGACCCAGAGACTTTAAAATTGACTTTGAAACATGTCTAATTTTTCATATCAGGTTATGATTTTTTGGATTTTATTTGGTCGGTAGTGTTGGTGGGATCATGGGCTGACTTGGTGGACAGGAACAAAGACAAATAGAAACAGAACAAGTGATTGACATTCCCAAACAATGGCTGAGGAAAATTTGATGGTAGGATTGATTAAAGAATTTGCCAATTTACAAAACCACGCAGATTACTGCTTGTTTGCCAATACCGAGGCAGTAGGTGAATCTATTCCATGGGGAATTTTAACTATGAATTTGACTAACCTGGAACATAAAAATGAAACCAATTTGTGAACAGAGGCCAGTGACTCAATGGTATGAGCAAGTAAAGACATAGAAACAGTGGAAAACTCCAGGTAGTCTGGCGGATTGTGAAAAATTGTTAAATTATGTTTTTACCAAAATAGGAATTTAAGACTGTGGGATGGTGTTCTATGATGAACAATTTAAAATCAATGTGAGCAAAAGTGTTATGGAATGGAAGTGTAACGAAACTGGCCAGAGCACCCAATTAGTAGAACAGTGGGACTCTATATGGTCTATGTCCATATTTTCCCATTTTCAGTATATGGCAAGAACTTCTTGGTGTTTACCTGGGATGGAAAGGTTTTTTCAGTATTACCCTGGGTCAATGATAGGTCAACTACATCGGAGAGAAGGAAAATAAATAGTGCCATGGTGGAAATGTGAAAAAGTGTATGATTGCAGTAATGCAGACTTAGTAATTCCAAAGAATTCCTCCGTTGGCTGCTGCTTTGAAATATGGTTTTTTTGTCGAGGTCTTAAGAATACTCTCAATTTAACCAGCACTTTACAGTCAGAAAGGAACTTTGTTTAGTTGTAGAAAATCTACTATTCGAAGTCCAGGACATTTAGTTTGGGCATTAAGTGATGGAACCTGGACAACACACTACCATTAGATGGTAAGTGAAACAAATCACTTAGGCATGCCAACATTGTGTCCATTTGGAAGAAATCACCATTTAAAGGATCTCTAGAGAATTAGAATTGAAACGAATAAAGAGATCAGGATGATGATATTTGGAATGAACCATCTACAGGAGTGAAAATTGGCTGGGCACTGGAATCACTTTTAAATCCTATAGCTTCATATAGAAACAGAGCATGGCTCTATCATTTAACTGGTCAAGTGGAAAAATTGGCAAACGTTACGAAAAAGGGGTTTAAGGAATTGAATATACATTACAGGCAACTTCCAGAATGACTTTACAAAATAGAATGGCACTAGATATGCTCCTACTTAAAGAACATGGAGTGTGTGGATATCTCAAGGATAAACTGGACCACTGTTGTATCCACATTCCAAATGTCACTCAGGATGTGGAACATGATCTAGACTATTGGGAAAAATTGAAAAGAAACTGAAACAATTCAAAGGATATGTCAGAAGATTGGCTTGGGAAAATTTTTAACAAACTGGGATGGAATTTGAGCTCTTGGATACAATCTATAATTAAGACTTTGTTTCTGTTACTAGTTGTCTTTTTGATGAGCATGCTAGTATATGCATGTTTGAAGAAGCAGTTTACCAATAGAATTGCAGTGAGTCGTATGATTATGAGAAGTACCAACTATTTCACCAAGACATGATCCATCACCCAAATATTTGAAACAAAAGATATATGAATAAGTGAAAGTATGAAATAATGATTTTCAACACTTTCAAAGGGGGAAATGTTATCGATTGTTAATAAGTTAAGATTGATTGATTTTATTTGATTGATTAATTGATTTATAAATAATTTTATAAAATTAAAATATAGAAGATAAGAAATATTTTAACGAAACTTATAGCTGCACAGTAAAAGTTGTTATGAGATCTTTGTATATCCTGTACCAGGCTAGAAGAAGGGCTAAAACCATTGCTAAACTTAGGTAATAACTTTAGGGTTTGAAAGGTTTCTTTGTATTTGACCAGTCTTCTGTATGTAGATGTATTGAAATGTCAGAATATGAGACTAATGGAAACCGGGGAGTCGACTGGAACAGCTTGTAGTTACCTGCCAAGAAACCGTGAACTTTAGTAAAAGGTATTCCGGCAGGGGAGATCGCGACCACCGACTCATATACCACCTACCCAAATCGTACCCCAGACCCATTTCTAGAACTTTCTAAGCTTTACTGCGCAGAATCGGATAAGAGGAGAGTATGTTAAATTTACGGGAAATATTATGATTATGCATGAATATTTAATGAATATGTATGATAAAGTTTTATATATGGTGTCTGATTTTGAGACTTGGTGTGCGTTGATCGTGAGAGGGCTCACTCACGCACCCGGCCGTTAATAAAGAAGTGTCTGCTTATCTACATCAAATTGGTGTCGATAAGTTCTTCATTCCGAGATTTCGGTAACAATAGGGGGTTTGACTTTCAGTGGGTGAAAATTCAACTCTTACATTCTGTAAGCCTGCATAGGTTAAAGTGCAGTCCAGCTTAGTCATCTTCCACTGAGAACTGAGCCTGAGGATCCTCCACCCTACTGAAGGCGAAACTCAACCCTACTGACTGTTAGATACCACTAAAGTTCTTGTTATGTGTTTAGTAATGCGTGGTCCTACAAAGAGCTGCGCTTTCTTAAATTAGAGTTTTACTGTGAATTCTGCTGTGAATGCTCCTCAGTTTTGCAGAAGAGTTTTAAGAAACTTCAACATAGATGGTTTTGTTACCGAAATCTCGGACTGAAGAACTTATCGACACCAATGTGATGTAGATAAGCAGACACTTCTTTATTGACGGCCGGGTGCGTGAGCGAGTCCTCTCACGATCAACGCACACCAGGTCCCAAAATCAGATTCCATAGATATAACTTATTCATACATATTCATTAATTATTCATACATAATCATAACATTTCCCGTAAATCATTTACATACTCTCCTCCTATATCCGATTGTGCGCAGTAAAGCTTAGAAAGGTCTAGAAATGGGTCTGGGGTACGATTTGGGTAGGTGGTGTATGAGTCGGTGGTCGCGATCTCCCCCTGCCGGAATTACCTTTTACTAAAGTTCACAGTTTCTTGGCAGGCACCTACAAGCTGTTCCAGTCGACTCTCCCCAGTTCCCATTCATCTCATATTCTGACATTTCAATACACCTCTGCGTACAGAAGACTGGTTAAATACAATGGAACCTTCCAACCCTAGAGTTATTACAATAGTTCCAGGCCCTTCTTCTAGCCTTGGTACAAGACGTACAAAAGATTCCATAACGTCTCTTATTGCGTAGATGCAAGTTTCCTATAATTTTTTTTTCTTAACCTTCTACATTTTAATTCTATTAAATGATTTTATAAAATCAATTAATTAATCAAATAGAATCAATCAATTTTAACTTATTAACTAATCGGTAACATTTCCCCCCTTTGAAAGTGTTGAAAATCATTATTTCAATACTTTCACTTTATTCATATATCTTTTGTTTCAACATATTTGGGTAATGGATCATGTCTTGGTGAAATAGTTGGTACTTCTCTCATAATCATACGACTCACTGCAATTCTATTGGTAAACTGTTTCTTCAGACATGCATATATCAGCATGCTCATCAAAAAGACAACTAGTAACAGAAACAAAGTCTTAATTATAGATTGTATCCAAGAGCTCAAATTCCATCCCAGTTTGTTAAAAATTTTCCCAAGCCAATCTTCTGACATATCCTTCTGAATTGTTTCAGTTTCTTTTTCAATTTTTCCCAATAGATCTAGATCATGTTCCACATCCTGAGTGACATTTGGAATGTGGATACAACAGTGGTCCAGTTTATCCTTAAGACATCCACACACTCCATGTTCTTTAAGTAGGAGCATATCTAGTGCCATTCTATTTTGTAAAGTCATTCTGGAAGTTGCCTGTAATTGTATATTCAATTCCTTAAACCCCTTCTTGGTAACATTTGCCAATTTTTCCACTTGACCAGTTAAATGATAGAGCCATGCTCTGTTTCTATATGAAGCTATAGGATTTAAAAGTGATTCCAGTGCCCAGCCAATTTTCACTCCTGTAGATGGTTCATTCCAAATATCATCACTTATCCCTGATCTCTTTATTCGTTTTAATTCTAGATTCTCTAGAGATCCTTTAAATGGTGATTTCTTCCAAATCGGACACAATGTTGGCATGCCCAATGTGATTTGTTTCACCTTACCATCTAATGGTAGGTGTGTTGTCCAGGTTCCATCACTTAATGCCCAAACTAAATGTCCTGGACTTCGAATAGAAGATTTTCTACAACTAAACAAAGTTCCTCTTCTGACTGTAAAGGCGCTGGTTAAATTGAGAGTATTCTTAAGACCTCGACAAAAATAACCATATTTCAAAGCAGCAGCCAACGGAGGAACTCTTTGAATTACTAAGTCTGCATTACTACAATCATACACTTTTTCACATTTCCACCATGGCACTATTTTATTTTCCTTCTCTCCCGATGTAGTTGACCTATCATTGACCCAGGGTAATACTGAAAAAAAAACTTTCCCATCCCAGGTAAACACCAAAAAGTTCTTGCCATATACTAAAAATGAGAAAATATGGACATAGACCATATAGAGTCCCGTTGTTCTACTAATTGGGTGCTCTGGCCAGTTTCGTTACACTTCCATTCCATAACACTTTTGCTCACATTGATTTTAAATTGTTCATCATAAGAACACCATCCCACAGTCTTAAATCTTCCTATTTGGTAAAAACATAATTTAACAATTTTTCACAATCCGCCAGATTACCTGGAGTTTTCCACTGTTTTCTAGTGACTTTTACTTGCTCATACCATTGAGTCACTGGCCTCTGTTCACAATAATTGGTTTCATTTTTATGTTCCAGGTTAGTCAAATTCATAGTTAAAATTCCCCATGGAATAGATTCACCTACTGCCTTCGGTATTGGCAAACAAGCAGTAATCTGCGTGATGTTTTGTAAATTGGCAAATTCTTTAATCAATCCTACCATCAAATTTTCCTCAGCCATCTGTTTGGGAATGTCAATCACTTGTTCTGTTTCTATTTGTCTTTTGTTCCTGTCCACCAAGTCAGCCCATGATCCCACCAACACTACCAACCAAAAGAAAATCCAAAAACCAATCATAACCTGATATGAAAAATTAGACATGTTTCAAAGTCAATTTTTAAGTCTCTGGGTCATGATTCACAATCTTCCACGGAGTAGATGCTTTCTTCACGGTGCTTTCTTCACTCGAGTATAATGTATCCAAGCATCCGATTCTGCAATTTTGATAGCTGTAAAAGTGGTTAACAGTATCTGGAAGGGTCCTCTCCAGCGCTCCTGCAAAGGTTCGGAGGTCCAGGTCTTCACATAGACATAGTCTCCCGGCTGGAAATCATGCACTGAATTTTCCAGAGGTAAAGGTCTATTTCAAATTACTACACTCCAAATCACAGCCAAAGTTTTCCTTAGAAAAAGCAAATAGTTATACACATCTTGTTTTCTTTTACATGTATGTTTAGATTTGGTTCTAGAGACTCACATGTTTTCCATATAATAATTCATAAGGACTGACTGAGGTTCCACTCTTTGGCTGTACCCTGATTCATAATAATGCCAATGAAAGTGCCTGAGGCCACTTTAGACTGGTTTCTTGACAAATTTTACTTATTTGTTGTTTCAAAGTTTGATTCATCCTCTCCACTTTTCCACTAGATTGTGGCCTCCAAGATGAATGTAAATCCCAATTAATACCCAATGCTTTGCTAACACTTTGGACTACTTCAGCCACAAAGTGTGGACCTCTGTCAGAGGAAATTCCAATAGGAACTCCAAATCTCGGAATTATTTCTTGTAATAACCACTTCACAACCTCTTTTATTTGTGTAGTGCAACAGGGAAGGGCTAATGGCCATCCTGTAAAAGTATCAACCCCTACCAAGATGTACCGGTACCCATTGTATCTAGGCAACTCTGAAAAATCTACTTGCCAGTAATCTCCAGGTTCTGTACCAGATTTCAGTCTGCCCATTTGAACCTTTTTCTTAATCACTGGATTATTTTTCAAACATACTTTACACTTTGCAGTTACCATTTTGGCTATTCCTAACATCTTAACTGATATTACTTGCTTTCGTAAAAACGTTACTAAGGCTTCTGCCCCCCAGTGACACTCTTGATGTCTCATTTGAATTATTTCTCTCATCACAGGAGGTGGAATTACTACTTGTCCGTTAGGAGTTACCCACCATCCCGCTAAGTTTTTCTTAGCATTTAATAACTGACCCAATTTGTCATCTTCCTCTGAATATCTCGGTTTCTCCCTGGGAAGGGTTACTGTTTTAGAAGGAATTATTGCCATCTGTAATGCTTGTTTCTTTGCTACCTTTCTTGCCGTTTTATCAGCCAAATATTTCCCAGCTATTATTTTTGTATTCCCAATTTGATGTGCCTTACAGTGCATGATTGCTACTTGATCTGGTTTTTGAACTGCTTGCAGTAATTGTAAAATTTCTGTTTGATGCTTAATGTTTGCTCCTTGAGAGGACAATAACCCCCTCTCTTTCCACAAGGCCCCATGGACATGCTCTACCCCCAAAGGCATATTTTTAATCAGTCCAGATATTTACTTTCTTGTCTTTGCTTAATTCTAGGGCTCGAATTAAAGCGATGAGTTCTGCTTTCTGGACTGACGTGGTACTCGCCAATGCTCCTGCTTCTATAACTGTAGTATCTGTTGTTACTGCATATCCTGCGTGTCGGACTCCTTGTTCCATAAAGCTGCTTCCATCAGTATACAGTTCCCAATCTGGTCGCTCCAATGGCACATCCTTCAGATCTTCACGACTGGAATAAACATACTCGATGGTAGCCAAGCAATCATGTTCCAGTTGTCCTTCTTCCTGTATGGAACTTAAAAAACACTGCAGGATTTACCAGGTTAGTTGTCTTTAGAATCACATCATCCTGTTCAGTCAATACCACCTGGTACTTCATCATTCGGCTGGGAGACAGCCAGTGTCCCCCCTTCTGTTCTAGGACAGTTATCACCATGTGTGGCACATAGACTGTTATTGTTCTTCCCAAAGTCAATTTCCGAGCTTCTTGTATGAGCATCACTGTTGCGGCCACTGCTCGCAGGCAGTTTGGCCACCCTTTACTCACTGTGTCCAGTTGTTTAGAGAATATCCGACTGGTCGTTTCCAGCTTCCTATCCTCTGGGTTAACACGCCCGGTGCAAGGTGTTGCCTTTCATGTAACAAACAGCTGGAAATCTTTGGTTAGATCCGGCAGTCCCAAGGCAGGTGCAGACATTAAGGCACGCTTCAACTCTACAAAAGCCTTTTGTTGTTGTGGGCCCCATACAAAGGGAGGGTTCTTTTGGGCCTCGTACAGCGGTTTAGCTATTAGCCCATAGTTCATGATCCAAAGGCGACACCACCCAGTCATTCCCCAAAATGCTCTGAGTTCATGAATATTTCTCGGCTCAGGTATACCACAAATAGCTTCTTTGCGATTTTTTTCCTAATTGTCGTTGTCCTTTTGAAATCTCAAAGCCCAGATATATCACAGTCTGGCAGGCTATCTGGGCTTTCTTCCTGGATACCTTATACCCATTTAGTCCCAGGAAATTCAAGAGGTCAATAGTCACCTGTATACAGGTAGGTCTTTCTTCTGTAGCTAGTCAATATGTCATCCACATATTGTAAGAAGTAAATGCCCAGGCCTTGGTTTGTCCTGTTTCCAGATTTCAAGTTCCTTTGCTAAATGATTTCCAAAAATAGTTGGACTGTTTTTAAATCCTTGGGGTAATCTAGTCCATGTCAGCTGCATCTTTTGCCTGGTTTGAGGATTTTCCCATTCGAAAGCAAACAGTTTTCTGCTTCCCTTTTCCAAAGGTATACAGAAGAAAGCATCTTTTAAATCAAGCACTGTAAACCACTGATAATTCTCCCTCAATGCTGTTAACAGTGTATAAGGGTTTGCTACTACAGGATAAATATCCTTAACTATTTGATTTACTGCTCTCAAGTCTTGTACCAGTCTATATTCACCCGAAGGTTTTCTGACTGGTAAAATAGGAGTATTATACTCAGATTCACATTCTTCCAAAATTTTATACTCCAAAAATTTACCAATCAATTTCTTCAATTCCTGTCTCACTTCTGGTTTGATTGAATATTGTTTAATTCTCACTGTTCCTGCGCCTTCCTTCAAATCTATTTTAACTGGTTCTGCTAGCTTCAATTTACCAGGAATATTTGTTTCCCATACAGTAGGGATCACTGCCAAATCCACCTCCGGTGGAATTTCTTGTTCCTTTACCTTTCTTGTATCATCAGGATTTCTCCCGTTTTTGACTCAGGTATTTTCAAGAAAAGTTCTCCTTCGTCAAAAACAATCTGTGCATTTAATTTAGATAACAAATCTCTTCCTAACAAGGGTACCGGACATACTGGTACATACAAAAAATCATGTGTAATTATCTTATTTCCAAATTTCAAATCCAGGGGTTGCAGGAATGGCCTGTTTTTGTTCCAGTTTTTCCTTTACAGGTATTTAATAAAAAATGTCGCTCCTGTATCCACTCCCAACCTCACAATTTAAACAACATTTTTTTCCACTTTCTTATTATCAGAAGTTATAGCCATTACCAAATTATCTCTAATAGTTAGCTTACATTCACCCTGCCAATCCTTTTTTTATCTTAAGTAAAAGAACAAATCCACATATGGCATTTTATTCCATTTCCCTTCTCTTTTACAATACAGCATTAACTGCAAAATAGTGTTATAATTCAGTGTCCCATTCGTGGGCCACTTTTCCTGATTTTCTAATATATATATAGTGGCCACCAATTATTACAATACTCAATCATCTGGCTCTTTGGCAAATCCTCATATAAATCCCCCCAATGTGCCAACAAACATCCCAATGGAGAATTTTTTGGGATTTTATCATTTAACACAAGATTACCCAAGCTTTTACTTTTAAACAACCGAGTTAACTTAGTTGCCATGGTGTAATTACTCACAATACAATACACGATTATTCAACTCTGTCACTCCGATCCGCGGATCCACACTCCACACTCGCTTTCGTTCTCAATTATACGTCTCACCCTTACAGCCACACTCACACTTTCCCACAGTTACTTTAAACAAACATATAACACAATATTATACCTCTTAATTTTCTTCTTAATACACAAACTCACAAAACAACAAAGAAAACAAACATATAACACAATATTATACCTCTTAATTTTCTTCTTAGTACACAAACTCACAAAACAACAAAGAACACCAAAAACTTCTAACTTCTTGTTAGAGGCACTACCTTAGAGAACACTATAGCGTATAGTTTCTCTTGTCTCCACTTTTGTCCAACCCTGCAATAGCTTTCGTTTATGTCTTACGGGCAGACGCCTAGGCTTCCACTTCCACAAGGATCCTTTTAGTCCAACCCTGCAATAGCTTTCGCTTATGTCTTACAGGCAGACTCCTAGTCCTACCCTGCGCAGCTCTTTCACCGCGTCTGACAGGTAGACTTACTCAGAGGGACTCCAACCCACTGGTGGGACTCCATCCCACTCCTTACCATACACTTATTATAGTGGGACTCCTACCCACTTCCTCTAGTGCACTTACTTGCTACAATTAAAAAAAGAAGTGTCTTACCAAATATCCAGGGAACGTCGCGAAGAGCCTTACGGATCGGGGATCGATGGGCATCCCCGAGAAATCCTCGGTGCCGGCTGGAACCGATCAGGTCCCCGACTCCTCCGGTCTTCTTCAGCGAGGTCCCATCTGGGTCGCCAAAAACTGTTACTGAAATCTCGGACTGAAGAACTTATCGACACCAATGTGATGTAGATAAGCAGACACTTCTTTATTGACGGCCAGGTGCGTGAGCGAGTCCTCTCACGATCAACGCACACCAGGTCCCAAAATCAGATTCCATATCTAGAACTTATTCATACATATTCATTAAGTATTCATGCATAACCATGATATTTCCCGTAAATCATTTACATATTCTCCTCCTATATCCGATTCTGCGCAGTAGAGCTTAGAAAGGTCTAGAAATGGGTCTGGGGTACGATTTGGGTAGGTGGTATATGAGTCGGTGGTCGCGATCTCCCCCTTCCGGAATTACCTTTTACTAAAGTTCACGATTTCTTGGCAGGCATCTACATGCTGTTCCAGTCGACTCTCCCCAGTTCCCATTAATCTCATACTCTGACATTTCAATACACCTCTGCATACAGAAGACTGGTTAAATACAATGGAACCTTCCAACCCTAGAGTTATTACAATAGTTCCAGGCCCTTCTTCTAGCCTTGGTACAAGACGTACAAAAGATTCCATAACGTCTCTTATTGCGTAGATGCAAGTTTCCTATAATTTTTTCCTTAACCTTCTACATTTCAATTCTATTAAATGATTTTATAAAATCAATTAATTAATCAAATAGAATCAATCGATTTTAACTTATTAACTAATCGGTAACAGTTTCCTTTTCTCCACAGTGCAAAAAGGTGCAAAGCCTTGCTTTCAATGTGGTGTTAACCCAACAGAAATTAAAAATTGGTGATTATAAAAAAAATACCGACACACAACTAAAAATAAATCAGTAAAATCACATCTTTCTGATGCTGCATTCTTCTAATTAATCACCAAGCCATCCTCTTACTACTGCAGGATTTTACCCTAACATATATTTCCTGTATTTCCCAAGGTGTTTTGTAGTGCAGTTGTGGCTTTCCTGATTTCTACACTGACTTGGTGCTCATTTCCATCAGGCAGTGTTCCTTGTGTTTTGTTGTTTGTTGCAACTGTGCTAAATGTTTAGTCATGCTCATGGTGATTTCAGGGAGTCACCAAGGGGCTGAGGCTGGGAGGCATCTCTGGAGATTGTCACGTCCAAGCTCCTGCCCGAGGCAGGGTCACCTAGAGACAGTTGCCCAAGGCTATGTCCAATTAATTTTTTATACCTCCAAGGATAGTGACTCCACAAATTCTCTGGGTAACTTTTTTTTTCTAATGTTTAAATGCAGTTTCCTGTATTTCAGTGTGTGTCCCATTTCCTCTTGTCCTTTCTGTGGGCACCACTGCGTCTGGCTTCATAATCTTTACACCTTCCCATCAGATATTTGTGCACACTGAGATCCCCTCAAGCCTTTTCTTCCCCAGGCTAAGCAGTCCTAGCTCTCTCAGCCTCTCTTTGCATGTCAGATGCTCCAATCACTTAATCATCCTTGTGGATCTTTGCTGGACTCACTCCAGTACATGCATGTGTCTACTACTGGGGAGGCCAAGGCCCCAGGTAAGGCTTCTCCAGTGCTCAGCAGTGAGCATCACCTCCCTTGATGGGCTGGCAATGTTCTGCCTAATGCAACCCATGGTGCTGTTGGCTTTCTTTGCTGTGAGGTTGCACTGCTGACATATGTTCAACTTGATGTCCACCAGGACCTTTAGGTCCTTTTCTGCAAAACTGCTTTTGAGCTGGTCAGCCCTCAACATGCAGGATCTGGTACTTCCCTCTGTTGAGCTTCATGAGGCTTCCATTGGCCTGTTTCTTCAGCCTGTCCAGGTCCCCCTGAACAGCAGCACAAACATCTGATGCATCAACCTCTCCTCCCAGATCTTTGTCACCTGTAAACTTGCTGAGGGTGCAGTCTGCCCCACCAGGCAGGTCATTAATGAAGATGTTACGCCCCCAGAATCAACGCATGGGGTACACCACTCATGACTGGCCTCCAGCTGGACTTCGAGCTGCTGAGCCCATCCATTCAGCCAGTTTTCTGTCCATTTATCTAACCTCAACTTCATCACAACCTGGCTTTATTTGAAAATAATATTGTTGGAAGAAGGGTTTGCCGGAGTCAAGAAGACGCTCAATATGAGTTATGCATCTTGCTCAACTTTATTAGTTTCTAACACTACTTATATAGAACCGATACACATGCATATTCGTAAAGCAGAAATATAACTGGTTAGTAGTCTCTAAACGCACGCGGTTCTCACACCCCTAATTATCATGACTAAAATAAGCATTCTATCCATGTAGCTAATTGTGTTGCTATGCTTCAGCCTTGTAGTTTGTTACTCCCTATTTTCCCATGCTGCTCCCTATCTTTCTTGGCCCTGCACCTACTTTCCCAGCAGCTGTAGCTTGTTACAGCCACGGCCTGTTGGCACAACATAATTACTTGGTCTCAGGATTCAAGAATAGCTCAAGGCTACCTTTCTTGTTAACTTCAGCACAGCAACTTCAGTACAATTCTGATTACAGGCCTATTCTAATACCAGGCCTGGATTGTGCAGATCTTCAGATTCTAAGGCCATGCTTCTGCAGCCATGCTTCTGCATATTATTATCTTGATTGTACTTCTGAGAGCCTTTATACTGATTATATAGTTGATCACATTTACAAATTGCTTTAGTATCCACAGAATCACAGAATGGTCAGGGTTGGAAGTGACCTCTGGGGATGATCTAGTCCAGCCCTTAGATTAATCCAGATTACACCACCAGGATTGTGAAAACTCATTTTTTCATGCCTTTGGCCATCACCTGGATAAATTAAAATTCAGGAAGAAACTTGTATGTGCCTAGAAGGCTATGTTGTCTCTCTTCTAAATATCCCATTGAAATACAGTTTGTGTTTGGTCCCACACTCTGCCTTTGTCATTTGTTTCCTGAGGTGGAGGGGAATTAACATCCCAACCCATAAGGGTATAGAATAGAAAACTGTTGGTGTTTGCTTTATCATCATGGTAATTCAGTTTTTTGAACTGTTTGCTTTGGGAAAAACAGAGACTGACCTGGAACATCACAGAAATCTGTCTTTTTTTTAAAGTACATTTTGGGGAGGGCATTTTTTTTAGGAATTTGGGAGTATTTTTGAGTTGAAAGAAAGAATTACACAAGGGAATAAGATGTATAAAACTGAGTGGGAGGTAAAGCGCAAAAGGACAACCTCTTTTCTCTGTGGGAATGAGGTTAATTTCCAAATAAATTGAAGACAATGTAAATTTAATTACTGTGCAGCTTGAGGGTCTGAGACTTAAAGAAAAAAATATCATGTTGGTTTTTAAGATGGAAAAACATTGCACAACTGCAAGTATGCTGAAATGAATCATTAAATCAAATCTGTATCAGTTTTCCCACCAATCCAGAGACTTGAGTATGTTTGTCTGAAGGCAATAAAATAACCTCTCTTTAGAACGACAAGTTCAGTAGAGATAAGGTAATTTAGGATGACAGCGTATGTGGGAAATAATGACCTTTTTGCTACTGGAAAAGTAATGAACAAAACTTTGAAGCGTTACCTAAAATAAAATCTGCTTTCTCTTACATAAGGGCTCTTCCTGCCTATGTAATGTTTCTAAATCTTACCAGTAACGTCTAACACCTTTTTAACTGAAGAACAAAATTAAAAGCCCTGACAGGCAGACTACCCTAAAGAATTACATTTTAGAAGTGATTACATTTTAGCTCTGTCAAGGTTGGATTACAAAACATGGGTAAGACATGGTTTTGCTAAATATGGAAAGTATCTTTATAAAAGACAAAGGGACAGTCAAAGATGTAGCTCCTTCAGGATGCTGGCAAGCCTTTTCCTGCTGCAAGCCATGGCGATTTTGATTCCACATGTTTGTTGTTTGGGAGAGCAGTACTGGTGATGGAGAGAAAAGCTGGGGGAATTCAGTGCTCCAAAAATTTTTCCTTCCTTAAAGGCTTCCAGATGATCAGTTCTGAAACTGTCACCTTCCTGCAGTGATGAGTAGTTTAGAGGATTTCAAACTGTCTGTAATAGATTTCTAAAAATGTTTGGTAGATGCTGAAGGCTATGGTATGTTCTTGATACATATATGCTGTTCTCGGGAGTTGCATTTGTAACCATTACAGGTCCTTGCTATATATTTGCACAGGTTGTTTTTCCTTTTTACATTCTTTTTTTTTTTTTTTTTTGAGAGCTGTAGAGCAAGGGAGAGAAAATCACTGAACTGTCCAAATTTAGGACACAGTGTTAGGAAGGTCAACTTTACTGTTCATAATAAAGATGCATGGAAAATGAAGCAGATGAAAGGCCCTGTCATTATTTCTAACATGTACGTAGGAAAGGGCATGGGTGCTGTTGGGAGGCTCTAGCTCCTAAGAAGAAAGAAATAAAGAAAAATGTTGAATAACAGGAATTAAGAAAATGCTGTGGGCTAGCTTCCCAGGACATTGGCGCAGCACTTGGACTGGGCAAGGGTAGGCTGGGGCTTCCTAAAGCCAAATTAACCTCCATGTGGATCATTAACTGTAGCTTTTTCCATAGTGAATTGAACTCTTAAGAAATGCTTCATTATCCCTTGTTTTGTTCAACATCTGCTGCTGTTGGATTCTGATGGATATTAACATCCCTTACCAAAAAACCCGATAAATTAGTGTTTTTGATAAATGGTTTCTTTCAATGACACAAATATTTTTCAGGATGAAAAGACCTACTTTTATTTCCTATCTATTTTTACATGAAATTGCTTTGGAAAGAGATTTATTTATGACTAGCTACATTTTGCAGGTTTATATCAAGGTACATAAATCCACAGAAATTCAGCAAAGGGGATTAATGTTGACATTACAAGGAAGGATGTAGACAATTTTTACCTGTGATGTTTATTTTTGAAGTACAACATTGTTATGCTTTTACAGGAAAGGTTTAGTAACAGAGATGAAACTTAATTTTGGTCTTGGTGTTGAAAAATATTTACTATATTACATAATATTTGACATTTTCCTGCATTTTTCCTTTTTTCAAGAAGTTGTACCCTCATGTGCCTATTAGCATTTTTAAGCATTTCCGTCTCTTTCAAAGTATGTGTACATGCATGCCAGTGCTATTTGCAGACAGAAATAATATTTCCAACAAATATCTCTCTTGGAAGAAGTTGTGTGTATCTATCTGTATGTATGTGCATACATTTATGTTACACCAAATATTGTAGTATGCATTTTGAATTTATTATAAAGTACTATACACTTCTAATAGAAAGCTCTCTTCTCTATTCCTTCAAATGTATTTCCTGTCAAACATGATTTATTCAGAAAGGAATGTAGTAAACTTCAAAGTAAAATTTAAAATTTGCCTAGAAATTCTGTATTTGCTGGTTTGAATACACATGCAGTTTGTGTACCAAGTTCTGAATAACTACCTGGTGAAATTGTGGGGGAATGAACAAACTGCTGCTCCAACGTTACATTTTTAGTGCAGCTCAAACTATACATTTTTTTCCTCCCTGGTAATACAGTTAAAACTGATTTTTTTGAGTCAATATCACTAAGACAGCATGGATGGAAGTACTCTGCTGAAGAAGGTTGTAATATACTCAAATCAATACATTTTTGACATTTTTGATTGATTTAGGAGCCTGACTTTGTAATGAGATAGAGGATAAGTTAAAGTATTTCAGCATGAAGTGGTTTAGGATTGGAATATCAAAGAAAGCAAGGGCATGGATGGAAGAAGAGATGCAGGTGAAGGTGTGACCAGGAGGTGAGTTGTGGATTAGCTTTAGGTTGGCTGAGTAATAAGCACAGTACAGTGAAGTCATGTGAGAAGTACCAGCAAAGTATCTGCACCTTCACTGGATAGATACATGTCCTCAGAATCACAGAACGGTTTGGGTTGGAAGGGACCTTAAGGATCATCTAGTTCCAACCCCCTGCCATGGGCAAGGACACCTTCCACACCAGGTTGCTCCAAGCCCCATCCAAAATACAGAAACAGCTTTATATTTTCTTGGTCAGTGGCTATTGAAGTCAAACTCTGTGACAAACAGGGTTTTGGAGCATTGAAGGTTTGCTACCTTGGCAGGTGTTGTTTGGTGTGTTTTCCCTTGGAGCAGACAGGTCCCAGGCTGTTTGCTCTGGGACAGAACACACCACCAATGCATTTCCTCTAGCATAGCCTTGTGGCAGGCTCTCCTGGAGATGTGCAACTTGATACAGGCTGAAAGAGTTGTGTTTCTCTTGGGAAATGTTGCATTACCGCATGAGCTGGCTTGACAAAATGGTGAGACATTGCTGAAAACCTGCTCTTTCAGCTTCCTCAGTTATTCGGGAAGGCAATGATAGCGAGCGTCAGGATGGTCGGTTTATTTAGTAAAGCATCTGGCAACAAATTTTGCTCTGGTGTGACAGTTCTACTTTCATTTCTAAGCAGTAATCAGAGATGCCAAGGTTAGTTTGGGAAGTTATATTCACCATAACCCCTGCAATTTTTCTTTTAATACCTACTTTCCCACAATTCAACGTTATGGCCAAAAGTTATCTGGGTTTGACATAGAACAGCCAAAGAATATATGTCAGTAAAATAGATGAAGATAAGATTTCTGTCACCAAAGGCTTGGCTTTGAAGTTCGTTTGCACATTGAGTATAAGAGCAGTTTTCTTGTGCACTTCCTTCTTTCCCCTCCACTCTTCCACTCCTTTGGCAGAGCCAGTTTATTTTGTTGAAGGTTTTATTTTCTGCTGAAAATGCAGGAAATTCAGACAGCTCTCTTGGAAGCTCCCCAAAGCTAATACAAACAAGATACATATGCTTCTCTTAAAGTAACTAAAAGTAAAGTAAATTATTTGAAACTATTTAACTGTAGAAATTCCTCTGTAAAGAGGAAAGGGAAGTTTACATCATTATAATTGTGGATGCTGTTAAATTATGTAATCAAGGAGAAATTCCCTGGAGTGCCGACTTGTGTGGAATAGACACAAGAGTCCATCACCCTGGAGTTTGTAATAGCTGCGTTACAGGCAGGCATGGAAGAGCTAACTACTGAGTGTCCATAAAACATAATAATTTGAAATATTCCTTAGTGTGTATAAAGCTAGCTGAAGAAAATGCAGAGGAAAATGAACTGAAGCTGCCTATTCATCTAGACTTTTTGTGGATTCAGCTGATGGATCTGGAACAATTTACCAAATTTCTTCTCCTTGTTTCTCCCTAGTAAAAAGAAGAATGGCAGGAGCTGTCTGTGTGGGGTTAATTTGGAATTTTTAGTCTTTTTGATATGTATTAAATATATGGGGTGTGTATCCTTTTGTTTTCCATTGCTGACAAAATTGCCTTTAAAGTCCTGTGTCACGAAGGACGTAGTTGTTTGCAATTACAACTTTTTATGGTTTATGGCTGCAAATTATATTTGGGGTGGGGGAATCTCACTGAAAATATTAAACGTGAAGATTTATAATGAGGCATCATGGATAAGGGCTCAGAACAAAGAAAAGCCATAATTAAGGTTGCTTGTGCAACCTTCACCCTAACCTTTCCTCTCTCGATTCCCTCCCCCATATGGTAGCCTTCAGCCACCGCATGGATGCAGCAACACGGATGTGATGCAGCTCTGCCTGGTGCACAGAGTGCCTTACCCACTGCTCGCTGCACCTTCCTCTGACTCTTCTTCTTCCACACTACCTGGCTGGGAGGTACTGGACATGCAAAGGCAGACACTGGAACAGGTTGCCTGGAGAAGCTGTGGATGCCCCATCCCCAGCAGTGCCCAAGGCCAGGTTGGACGGGGCTTGGAGCAACCTGGTCTGGTGGAAGGTGTCCCTGCCCATGGCAGGGGGTTGGAACCTGGTGGGCTTTAGGGTTCCTCCAACCCAAACCATTCTATGGTTCTATGAAATGACCTTGAAAGGGCAGTCAGAGCTAGCTGGGACAGTGGAAAGTCAGAGATGGTTTTGCTGCTTTGAATTGTGGAGTTGCTAGGAAGGAAACTAAAGCATCTTGAGCTAAAGTTCCTTTAAGTAGCTTCTTTACAGCTTTTGCGTACTGTATGTACTCCTCGCCCTGCTGGAGAGGGGCCTGTAGTGTCAGTAATTGTGAACCAAAGCCACCGAGCTTCAACATAAAGAAACTTGTGCTTTTGAAAACTCAAATGTCAAGGCATCCCATTACTGGAAGCATGATGCCACTTGCTAAAAGCCATTCATTGTCATAAGCAATAAGTTCAGAATTCTGTTTGAGCATGATTTTTTGTTAGCCTGCATTTCCGTCAAGTATTTCTTTTGCTATTATAGGTGACATTTCCACTTTATTTCATCAGATTTCTTTGGATTAAGACTTTAGTACAGTGTGCCTTTCCTGGTTTTGGGGGTTTTTTTTACTCTATTTACATTGTGCAGTTGTAGCATATTGTATTACCCATCCCTGCTCAGGTTTTGGTTTTTTTAGGCAGATAAGCTTCTTCCTGCTCAGATTGTACTAACTGTATAACTGCCTTTTTGATAGCAGTCATCATACTGCCATTTCAACAGGCAGAAATCTCTAGTGTCCTGGATGTATACACATGTTGTTGTATACTGCATAGCACTGTTCATGTGGATCTTGCCACAAAGGAAAAGGTGCTCTGTTAGATCTCTGATTTTTTTTAAGAAGTTGCAAAGTAGATCTGTTCAGGCATACAATTATTTGTTGCTTTGGATTGCAGATTACTATACATCCAGGTAAAAAGGGGGAAAAAAATGTTGTATTTAAGTGAATTCTAGCTCATGATAAATAAATACATTATAATACATCATGTGGACATGATATGATTAAGTTTGTGCACTAGGGCTTTTTAGAATCACAGAACGGTTTGGGTTGGAAGGGACCTTCAAAGGCCATCTAGTCCAACCCCTGCCATGGGCAGGGACATCTTCAACTGGATCAGGTTGCTCAGAGCCCCGTCCAACCTGGCCTTGGATGTTGCCAGGGATGGGGCATCGGGCACCTCTCTGGGCAACCTGTGCCAGTGTCTCACCACCTTCATCATAAGTCATTCCTTCCTACTGAAAAATCTGTCCCCATTTTTCTTTGAAGTCCCCTTTAACTGTTAAAAGTCTAATTTTTTAACCTGAAGAAAACTGTAATTATTTCATTCTTCATGCTGAAATCAAGGCTTCAATATTTCCTTGGATTCAGCTGTATTGCCACTGCTGGTAACTGGCAATCGAATGGTTAAGCCAGCTCAGGGTTGCGTGCCCACAGTGGGATGCTGTCATTGATTGTCTATCAGATCTTTGCCATCTTTCTGGGTAAATGGTCAAAAATGCAATATGTCATTAAGAAATCTATCAGCATCCAGCTTTCATTTATTTTATGAAATACCCCAGGAACCACCCAGAAACAGGGCAGTGCTTCGCGTATAGCCTGTATCCAGGACCAAGGGTCAAAAGATGAGCTGGGCTCAAACGAGGGACTTCTGTGTCACTCGGGGCCGAAGCAGGGATAGGAGCACTCGAATCAGCTCTGTGATGAGGACAGATCTTGTGTGGCAGCCGAAGGTTGGCTGATGTGAATATCAGGCTGGTGAGATCGCAGGCTGCAATCGTGGAGAAAACAGCTTCAGCGAGAATAGCAGAAGTCTTTTAAAAGTGTCCCTTTCTCTGAAACTTGATACAAAGCTTATTTCATTGTGAAAGACAGCCTCATGTCCACCCTTCCTTATAAATGTCTCTTCATAACATCACAAGTGACTGAAATTCTGATTCTCAAATGACTATTATTTTCCATATAAACTAGCGTAGAAGGAAAGAAAACAGCAGAATAATTTTGTCTCGGTTTTTATTATACAGTACAAGCCATGAGGGATGTTTACACAAAGTTAACACAAATGATACATGGACATTCTTCTCTTTTTCTCCTAAGAATTGTTAATGTTTAGAGGATGGAGATTTGCATTCATTCATAATAGAACTTTTTTATCCAGTTCTTTATTGTTATAAAAATGAAAATTAATTTAATGTCAAATTAAAAGGATGAACACTTAGAATGTTCCGCTGCAGGAACCAGAAGATGGGTACCATAAAACAAGCCAGTTTTGGGTCACACTGAGTTCTTGCATGCTCCACTGACAGTGATGCAATTGCTTCACCTTTTGGTGGGTAAATATGCCTGTGAGGAACCTAACCATGAGCACGCGGCCAGGGTTTGGGGGTTAAGCTGCTTGATTTCTCGGATATTTTATAAGCTATATACTTTTCAACTGTTTTTACACATCAGTGTCTTTCCAGCAGCAAGTATTGAATTCTCTGGAAGTCTTTGCCCAGGAGAATGCCATGCTAATTATTAATTATATTGCAGTAAGGAAAGCAACAGTATTGCAGGCCGGTCAGAGATGAGAACATCCAGCTCTGCCTGTAATTTGCCTTGGCTTTGTACATTTGTGTGTTCCTTGTTAGTGTTTATCAAACTCCGATTACTTTTCTCCAGATAATGTTCTCATTCCTGCGCTCGTTGTGTTTTCTTCTGCATCCTCTCAGCTTGTTTCCATTCTCTTTTCTCTGGCATTACCACTTGTTTGTTCCTTTTTCTTTTATCAAAAGAGACCCAGGCTACCCAGAACTGTAACTGGATCTCTTGTAGCTGTGACTGCCTTGTTTGTTCCTTGTGCAACTAGAACATGACCGAGCATCTGACTTTTTGCCTTAAAAATTAAAATCTTTGCAAAAAAGTGCCACATTTTTAATTCCCATCCAGAGAAGGAACCATGAGGTGGTTACCTAAGGTTACCCGCAGTGATGTTAGTGGTGCACCTACATTCCCATCCCTTTTGCAGGTGTGATTTCAGTCTCAGAAAGTTGGTACCAAACTTTAGCTTCCACGTTTCTTTTAATGATGGGTATAATTATTTCTATGGGCACAAACAAAAAAAAAAAAAAAGAGGAGGAATGTGGATAACTGGCTAGCTGAAAAAGGTCACATAGACATAGTCCAGCTGGCTGGACAAAAATGCACATCGCTCTCAGCTTATCTGAAGTAAAGCAAAAGTTACACAATAACAGGAAGATTTCGGTGGGAAAAGAATGTTGCAGGTGGGAACAGATAACTACAGAAGAGAAACTAGGGGCGGGCTTGGTATTTAGGCAACTAACCAATAATGAGCTTAACTTTTGTAATATGTATGAGCTAATTATAAGAAGGCATAAAAGGTGACTGTAAGGTACAATAAACGAAGTCTGCTGATCACTCATATTGAGTGACTGTGTCTTCCCTCCGTCGCGACAAATGGCGCCCGAACAGGGACCCTAGAGAGGGCTGAACCTGCGAGCCACGGTTCGACGGAGATTCGGGTACCGGTCCTGAAAGCAGCGCAGGAGGCGGAAGGGCACAGTCCCCGCGCCCGGGAGCACCTACAGAGGGTCCCGCCGGCCACGCGTCGCCGAAGTCTCGCAAAGGCTGCAACAGCGCTGACGACGGTACGGAGAGACAAGCGACGTACGATTCGCTCATATGCTTTTTAGAAAAGCGGAGCGTTCGGGACATAGACTGTAAAAAGGCATTACCCGGGTTATTAGCGTATGGGATAGTATCCGGGTCCCCCGCGGCAGCGGCGAGCGGCGGCGCAGCCCGGCAGGCCCCTTCCCGGCCGCGGTTTCTCTCCGAGGCGGCACCATCCCCCCCCTCCGATCGGCGCCATGGCGATGCAAGCGGCCAAGCGAGCTGACATCTGGCTGCCCCCAGAGGTCAATCGGGTCCTTTATATTCGGAACCTGCCGTATAAAATCACAGCGGAGGAAATGTATGATATGTTTGGGAAATACGGACCTAGTCGACAAATCAGAGTTGGAGACACTCCTGAAACAAGAGGAACAGCTTAAGCTTCTCAAGGAAAAATACGGAATTCATTACAAACCCACAAAAAAAAAAAGTGCTTCAGATGTCCCCTACAAGAAATGGGTTTCTGCCTTGAACTAGCAAACATCTCTGTGCTTAAAGAGAAGCCTTTTTGCCTTGATGGAGATAATTTATTCTGTATTCTGTATTTATGCTGTATTCTGAATGTGGAAATTGGTTGGGACTAGGAGGCTGGCTTAAAGGCATTTTGCAAACAGGATTATTATTTTTGATCATTATTGTAATAGTTTTAGTAGTGCTTAGCTGTGTATTTTCCTGTGTTAAAACGCTGTTATTGAAAATGGTCAACCAAGCCTATGTCGCCCAAAATAAAAACGGGGGAATTGTGGATAACTGGCTAGCTGAAAAAGGTCTCATAGACATAGTCCAGCTGGCTGGACAAAAATGCACATCGCTCTCAGCTTATCTGAAGTAAAGCAAAATACACTGTCTTTGGCTGTTCTTGTTACACAATAACAGGAAGATTTCGGTGGGAAAAGAATGTTGCAGGAGGGAACAGAAAACTACAGAAGAGAAACTAGGGGCGGGCTTGGTATTTAGGCAACTAACCAATAATGAGCTTAACTTTTGTAATATGTATGAGCTAATTATAACAAGGCATAAAAGGTGACTGTAAGACACAATAAAGGAAGTCTGCTGATCACTCGTATTGAGTGACTGTGTCTTCCCTCCGTCGCGACAGGTGGAGCGATCCCCCATGCACCCAGCGCCGCCGAATAAAGATAACCTCCGCTCACTCGAATATTGGTGACTGATTCTTTAAATCACCGAGTAACCATTATGTGTGATGGAGCCCTGCTTTCCTGGGGATGGCTGAACACCTGCCTGCTCATGGGAAGTAGTGAATGAATTCCTTGTTTTGCTTTGCTTGCATGTGTGGCTTTTGCTTTACCTATTAAATTGATCTTATCTCAACCCTTGAGTTTTACATTCCTTTCTGATTCTCCTCCCCAACCTTCTGGGTTAGGAGGAGTGAGCAAGTGGTTGTGTGGTGCTTGGTTGCTGGCCAGGGTTAAACCACGACAGGGGCCTCAGACAAGAACACACCCAAGGATATAAATTGCACAAATGTGGCTGGTACATCCTGGATAAGGATGTAGCCAAGAATGTAAATTTCACAGCTGTGACTGGTACATCCTGTAGGAGTACAGATAAACTAGTGGAAGCTAATAAAAACCAAGTTAAGGAACTTGAGAAATTCCACAGACAAAGACCATATACGGAAGAGAGGACTCAAAGTTCATGGAAAGGACACTAAAAGACATTTTTTCAACAACCACCAGAGACCACCACGGAAGCCCCTCAGAGATTCAGGCCGCATGTGTCATAACTGTGTAAATACAATTACTAATTCCAGGAAATAGAATGAATATGTATAGTCATGCCATACATATGTATGTAACAGAGTGCTATAAGCTTTGACTAATGCAACATACGGGATGCATGTTGGGCAGAGTGATACCCCTTGCATCCAGTGCTGTAAATAAAGAGAATGCCTGCTTCTTAATGCTGCATTGGTGTTAAGAGGTTTACTCCTGTGAAATGTATTCATCTGATTCGTGTCAATATGGAACAATGCTAGGACCGCATGATGAAATGTAACCTTCTGTCTTACATACCCTTGTATAACCACATACCTAAGAAAAACAGAGTGATCAATGTATATAGTTCCTGTATCTTACAAAGAACATCTGGCTACATACCTAGTTCCTGTATCTTGCAAAGAACATCTGGTTACACACCCTGATATGCTGGCTAAAACTGGCTTGGCTGCTAACCACATCGTGTTAAGTAAGAGAAGTTTACAGGGCACGTGTAAAATCTAGGGTCATCCTAAGGGTGAGCCGAGGAAGACTGCTGACTTCATCCACCGACCGCCAGACAGGAGTTAAGAAGACCCTCAGAGATGGAAAGAGCATGCGCCATGAAGTACACGCCTATTCCAAGGATCCATTTACATAAACCAACCCTTTCTTAGAAATAGCTATGAATATGTATTAGTTTAGGAAATGTAAACTGAAAATAAATCTTGTACAGTGCGCGTCTTGGTGGAACGGAGACTCCCAGCACGCCCAGTGCTGTTTCCTTGCCTCTATTCGCTTAATAAATTGCAAACTTTGATTGCAATCCTATTTTGGGACTCAGTCATTTATCACACTCCCAATTTTGGTGACAGATTGACTTACAAACATATATACAATATCTACTGAAGAAAAGAGCACTCAGATAAATGTCAAGCAACCTTCTCTTGTCAGGAAGTTGAGAGTCCAGGTCCAGCTAATAAATCAATTACCTTGATGTAATTTTCCATGTGCACCCAAAGGGAATCCTATACATTTAATGATAGTAGCATTTGTCAGTTCCTGAACTTGATCTTTTAAATGTTGGTACTTCTTTACTTTTTAGTAGCAGTATCTAAGATATCATAAGAGAAAGATTTGCCACTCACCCCCCAAGTCCTGCTGGCTTGGGGTAGGGAAGGCAATACCACTTTTTTCACGTTAGAAAACGAGCAGGGCTGGAGAAACGCTTCTCCTTACTGAAGAGTCCTCCCTCATCTCACCACCACCCCCCCCACCCCACCCCCCCCCAAAAAAAAAAAAAAAAAAAAAGGACGGCAAACATGGCAAACCGCCCTAAGCAGCACCACTGCCCTCGCCCGGCGGCGGAGGGAACGGATTTCCCCACTTCATCGGGTGAGGCGAAACTCACCGCTAGCACTACAGAAACAACGGAACCAAGATGGCGGCCACCTGCGAACGGAAGAGAGACATTCACTGTAGCGGACTACATCTCTAAAGAGCGAATTATGGCCAGGCTTACTGCTGCATAGAAGACTACAACTCCCGGCAGGCGCCGCGCGGCCCGGCTAGAGGAGCTGAGAGGGAAGTTGAGGGGCGGAGCTCATAAATAGTGGCACGGCCCATCTGCCTCGTGTAAAATGGTGGCGGCGGTAGCAGCAGCATCTGTATCATCCGCTGCGGTCTAAGTAGAGCGCGCGGTAGGCCGACGTGTACTCGTCCCTTATCACCTCTATGTTGAGGCCCTTGCCGTGAGTAGGGACTGTGGAGCTACGGTGAGGGGGAAGTCCGAGCTTGCGTGCCTCAGCGTCGGCCGGTTGCTGGCAGGGGCGGGTGACACTGCGGGTGCGGAGCAGTGCTCCTCAGGTAGAGCCTGCTGCTCCCGTCTCCTCAGCAGGAGGAGGTTGAAGCTGCTGTGGGTGGTGGTCGCTCGGCTCTTGTCTGTTCGGCTATGTCGGACAATCAGAGTTGGAATTCGTCCAGTTCTGAAGAGGACCCCGAGACCGAGCTCGGGTTGCCTGTTGAACTCTGTGGGGTACTCAGTAAGGTAAGCTGTCTTTCCCTCCTTCCCACAGCCTGTGCCTAGTGGCCTCTTGCTTACCCTCTCTGCGCCTCGCTACGTCCTCTTGCAGCTGGCTGAGGGCTGTGAGTCCCGTCCGCCTGTCTCCTTCTGACCCTGCCGCTCCGGACGATCAGGCCGAGGCTCCTGCCTCTCCCAGCGCCCATGGAGGGGCCTGGGGGGGGCGGGGCGCAGGAGGCGCCAGCACGGCCGAGACAGCTGCCACCTGATGGCGGGGAGCCTGCTAGGCGGCCGCTCCGGTGTCAGGCGCGAACCGCCTGCGCCCCCTCCCTCAGTTTGGGGCACCAGCACATGCACACTAGGCTGGGGGGGGGGGTTGCGTACTTACTCTCGCATCCGCGCAGCGCCCGCCCCTCACCACCCCATAAAGGTCGCGTGAGGAAGCACTTTCTCGGGGAAGAGCTGCGAGTGCGTCTTCAGCCCTGGCCGGGCAGCTGGAGAGGCATCGACGCCCGCCCCGCGAGTCCCTGCCGTGCCCTGCACCCGTACCGAGCCCGTTGGCTGCCTGGCGTAAGCTTCCAGAGAGCGAGGCCCGAGAGGGGGTGGCCGGCTGCGCGCTTCGAGGGTGTATCCCCCACTTATAGCCGAAGTCGCAGCATTCCGCTCCCCTGTTCTGGAGCTCCTGAAGGCAGGCGTATTCCGTAGTCACTTCCCAGGAGCAGGCCCCAGCACAGGAGTGGCACAACCTTTAGTCCAAGTATCAAAACAGGGCAATAAAATACCCCTGCAGCGAGAGATATGGGTGGTGGGGAGAAGCAGAAAGAAAATGGCACTGAAGCTTGTTTTCCCCATTTCAAATTGACATTGCTTTTTGCTCTTTTATCACTGAAAATAAGATGACTTGCAAGTATGCATTGGATGATACTGGGAAACTTGAGTGCTTTAAATTGGAATATTGAATTACAAAGTCTGAAAGCAATTTTTTTAAAACTTAAAGAATGCTTAGAATAATGTTGAAATATCTTTAGAATTAAAGCACTATGTTTTGAATTCTTTTCCTATGCGATAAGGCCAGACATAGATCAGTATAGAAGGCACAGGTCATGGAATACTGAGATCATAAACAGGTCCTGGATGCTGAGAAAACAGCTGTAACAGGGCCAGTACTTTGCTTTTTGTGAGGGACAGTGAACTCCTTCCAGTCTTGAAAATGTTTCTAAGCTCAGACATGGAACAGTTAGAAGACAAGAAGGGCTGTGGCTCTCATCTGAAAGATCTTATTTAATAAGTCCTAGTGCTGTTTTTTACTGGTGTAGCAGATGAAGCTATGGCTGCATCTGACCTCCTGTAATGTGCAAACTTTTCTGAATGATTGTGCTGTGCAGCTGATGCTGCCTTTCATGTGGGAACATGGAATGTAATCCAAATAGTCAAGTATGGTGAAACCTGTTGCAGTGAATATGCTTGAGTTAAGTTTACCTTTTGCTTATTGATGCCTCTGTAGTAATTGAGACAAATGAATTGAAATGGTAGCATACCAAACTTTCTACAAAAAATATTTACTTTTAATAACTTATTGTGTATAATTACATTTTAAATCAATAAAAGTAGGCTCTAGTTCTCTGTGTGCTTAGTAGTGTTTCTGTTGCTCTGCCCTTTGGTAAAGAGAGGAGCTTTGAAGGAAACAGTGATTTGGGAAGAGAATCTTATTAGAAGTGTCCTGCTGGTCTCTAAATGTTTCATAACTCCAGATTTCTTTCCATTATATTTCCTGTTTAACATTTTAAGGTGGATACTGATGCCAGGAAAGGTCTGAATAAATGACTCGATAGCCAAAGTGACTATTAAGCAGGTATTTGTTTATTCAGTGCTCTGTGTGTGTGGGATAGCTCTTCCTTACACATACCCACCCACTGTGCACTTTACTAGGAATTTATATAGCATAAACATGCATATTCATGGCAAGGACATACATACTTATAGGAGTGGAACACTTCTTGGAACACAGCCACTCTTTCTTGGGCCTGTGCACTGTCTCCTGGTGGTCTTCATTGAGGGCCTTAAAGATGAAGGCTCAAAGTCTTCCTCTATGTTGATTTTTTTTTTTACCTCATTCCTTGAAGCATGCACAGTGTCTTCAAGGCCATTGTTCAAACCAAAAAGCAGTTCTGACTAGTATATTATCTTAACTGTAGCACTAATTCCTATTGGATATGTCTGTTCAGGCAAGGACAAGTTTATCAAGACATAATTTCATGAATCTTCTGCTGATTTATTGTTTCCCTCTTTACCTGACTTTTTCAGTATCAATACAAAGTGTCTGTCTTGAAGCATAAGAATCTAGATGCTTGAACTAGTGGTCTTCACCAAAACCTTGTTTCTGACTTGTATACTTCAAGGAGTCTTTTAATTCATGGCACACTTTGATTGCAACAGCAAGTGCAAGATTGACTGCTATATTTACATCACTTAACTGTGTAAGAGAAGGAAAGATGCTTTCCTCCCTGTCCCTTGCTGTTTTGCCCAAGTTAACTTTGGACACTGCCTTTTGTGTCTGGCAGGAGTTGGGAATATGGAAGACAGGAAATAATATACCTCCGTGACAGCTTGTGCTACCAGATCATGTACTAAGCACAGCTGAGGCTTTCTTTAAGAAATGCTAAACTTGGCAATTTGATGTATTAAGAGATCATAAGGGGCTTTGTCTTTGGAGAGTAAATCTAGGTCTTACCTATGCTTGAAAAGTTTTAGGAATTTCTCAGCTATAGTATTTTTCTGTAGATCAGCTCTTGCTTATTAATAGTTAACATGCTGTTATGGGACATGTATTAACTAATATGCGCAGTGTAGTTTAGAAATGAGCCTTTTCACTTCCCCCCTATTTATATGTTATAAAAAAGATGAATAATGGTTTGAATTAAATGTTAAAAAGAGGAGTTTTAAACTTGGAGCTTTTTGTTTAAGAAAAGTTGTCATGTTCAAAGAAGTGCTTGCATGATAAAATTTTCAGTGCTTTTGTTTCCATTTTTACCTAACTTAGAATTTTTGCACTGTGATTGAAGACCAAGCACCAGTGTGTAGCCAGAGTTACAGAACAGTCCTGATTCTACAAAGTGCAGCTCAGTAGTCTTGAGAAGATGTTGCAAATAATAATAATCAGAATTTTTAGTCACTTCTAACTAGATCTTTGTAAGTCGAATCCAGGATTTGTTTCTGGAACATTACTTTCATTCCACGGGTGGATGTGGAGTCTCTAGGAAAATCTGAATAACAAAAGGATAATTGGACATCTGCTGATAAGCAAGTATCATCTTATTGAGAAAGTGGTTAAGAATTAAAACCTAAAGCAATATCTATGGGCAATATTAAATTGATAAGGAACTGATTGCTCTAGGCACTATAGTAGTTATACTGTATTGGTGGGATAATGGCATGTTTCTATTTATGAGAACTAGATACTTTTATACAAAATCAATTATTTTATGTTCTGCTTAAGATTGACTTTTGGTCTAATTCCAGATTTTAAATCAAATGACTAAACTCACCTTTGTAATTAATGTTCTGTTCCCCCCCTGCAAATTGTCATCAGTATGTTTATTTTTATTAGAACTGCATTGCCAAGGCCAGTTAAATTTCAGAGATCTGTTATTTTATTGTTGGTTTGAAACAACTGGTTTTTAGTAACTTTGGGAGTTTGTAAAATGATTTTAGGGAGCTCTGGGCAGAAGAATAATAAAAGTTCTCAATTGGGGAGAACTTTTATAAAAGTTGCTTTTCTTCTCCTGGTGTTTGAAAGCCTGAGAAATATCAGCCAAACTATTTTTACTGCTATTTTATTATTATTAGCTGATCATTGAATTTTTTTTACAGTGGACCAACTACATTCATGGGTGGCAGGATCGATGGGTAGTTTTGAAAAGCAACACACTCAGTTATTATAAGTCTGAAGATGAAACTGAATATGGCTGCAGAGGCTCTATCTGTCTGAGCAAGGCTGTGATTACAGTAAGTGCTACTTCAGTATTGCTATATTTTCATGTTTTGGAGTGTTACATATTTGTAGGCTAATGCCTGGTGAAAATTAATATGCATATGGCAAATAAGTTTTGTTAGGTCATTTATTATTAAGTTAGTGATATTGGTACAACACTGTGGAGCATAGCAATGAGTTACTAATAAGAAAACAAGCTGCTCTCATTTGAGAGTGCAGTAAGCAGCTTTTAATCTCTGTTATCTTAGAGGTTTCTGTGGGTAGGGATACAGTTTGCTTCTGGAGGAGGCAGAATTTTTCCAAGGGTCAGCCTAAGACCCTGGACCAACCTCGCAAGGGAGGCAGCATCCATTGCAGTCCTTACAATTTGCACTAGAAAGAGAGGGTAGTGTTTCTTTGACTGTGCTTTCCAAACATGAGTCTGTACAACATTTCCAAAAGAAAATGTTCTAATATGTATTTCCTTCTCTGAAGTGTGGTGCTGTTTTTTGCCTAATGCTGAAAGATGCAGTATTATGCTGGTAAGAATAAAGAGCCTACATGTAAGTAAAATATCATAAAAATGAGTTTACCTTAGAAGATAAAGAAAAAAAACACTTTTTGTAGCTTTCAGAATTATGTATTAGTTATAAATAATGCTTGCCAAAAAGCATGCTGTAGCTTTTCTGTGTTAGTGTTAGTACAGTTATTTGATGTGGGGGAGGGGGAAGCTGGACTTCTGTGTAGCACATAAATTCCTAGAGCAGTGGTGTTAAATCTTACTATCCACCAAATGTTTTGCTTTCAAACTGAATCGAGGATGGCAAAGAAATTTCCTTTTCTTATTAATATTCAGCTTATAAATAGAATTTTTAAAAATACATTTTGGTTTGGGAAGAAAAGACTGGATTGATTACATCAACTATATGTGTTTTGGAAAAAAAGATTGAGAAGAGAAAGCAGACTTATACATTTAGATATGACAGGTATTGCAGTTACTAAAAAATGAAAACAGATTACCTTATTTAAAGCTCTTTTTAAAACTACTTAAACTTTTACATCTTGCTCAAGATTTTACTTATTCAGGAATATATGGTACATACAACAGCATCTAAAGTGCTCATTTAAGTGTACTTCTGGTGGTCTGTAGAGATACCAGCCTTTGATCAGGACTTCTAAAAAGGTGTCTCATTCACTAGTAAGAGGTTTAACATGCCAACCAGGCAGAGACAGGAAGGTGGTGACAAGGAGGTAGATCAAGGATTGTCTAGAAGTATGTTGTAGAGCAAATCTCGGCAGCTTGAGTTCTGGTTTTGATGGCAGAGATTATAGTGATGCTGATATTTTCTGGAATGTTTTGGTATATTGCACTTCGTGAAGAGAAGTTGGTGAGCCTATCTTTTGACTAGGAAGTATGTAACACAAACTTCGTGTCGATAGCTTTTTTCCTCTCTTCTATCTGGTGCTTGTTATGTCCGGTAACTTGGAGTTACACTAGAGGTGACTACCTATACAGAAAGAGTTCAAAAAGCTTATGTTCCAACTTAAATTTGAGCTTTTATTCAGGTAGGATTCATGCCTGCCATGTTTTAATCCAGGGTCATCTTTTTACTTTCTGTATTACTGATGTAGAAAAACTTTGATTTCTAATTTGATTGCATTGTAGTTATTGCAACTTGGTTTATGCTATGATTTTCCTGTTTTGATTATACTGAGATAATGCATACTCATTAAAATATTAATGGAAATATGATATTGGCTATTAGGCTTTTAGAACATGTTGTTATTGTGTTGTAAAGAGATGTTTAGACAGTTCTGTGGAAATGCCTAGACTGGGATTAATGAATACAGTTTGCATAATGGAGATATTTTTAGTTAATTAGTTTCCAGAAACAGTAATTGGAAAGAACTGTTGCTTAATGAAGGCAGTAATGATGTTTTAATTAATATTCAAGTTGCAAGCCATTCCCCTTCAGAATGGACTTCTGAAAGGGTAGGTTTCTTGAGTATTTATTGCTTGTGGATATCAAGAGCTTGGGACAGACAAGAAGTTAGAAAATGGAAGTCTGCCTGAGACAGACAGCCTAGTGAATTGTCTTAGCTTATTTTTCTAAATAACAATAAATTGCTGTTGAGAAGAACTTAATAAATCTTCATGTTATATGTTAGGGATGGAATAAATGTGTTTTAGCTCTGGTTTACCAAAAGAACAAGAACACTATATACATGAGAGTTAAACTGGCAGTTTCCAGTTTTAACCTTCTCATTTTCTTATACTGTTGGAAGAAAGAGACAGTTCTTTCCAGTAGTCAACTGCTAATAATAATAATAAAAGTCCCCACTTCTTAAAAGATACTGGTAGTTGAACAACTCTTCTTCCTCTGTCTTGCAGGGTTTCTGGTTTATTTATAGTATGATGCTGGCCACCATTAATAATTGGGCACTTGTGTACAGATATCTTAAATAGATGGACAAGTTAACATGCTTTATGTGTTTGTCAATTTAAACAGGTACAGAAGCTTCCTGTGAGAAGTTTTTTCACAGAAACTTTAAGCTCTACAAATATTAAAGTTGTGTATTTTTAAGTGAAGGTAATGGCAGTACTAAAAAAATATTCTTAGTAGTATTGTTTAAAGCACTTTTTGCATGAAGAATCATGTTTTGAAAAATAGATTTTAAAAAAATAACTGTTAATAGTGCACTGGTGTCTTACGCTTCATACTTTCAAATTGTATAAAATATTTCGGAAGCAGTTGGAGAAGTAGTGTATAGAAGTGGATCCACTTGGATTAATGTTGGTAAACTTTGGAATAGCTTTTTCTAGCTACTGCTCTAAACATTTTGATCTTGCTAACAGACCTGCTTATGATAAAAGAATTATGTCATTGTGACTTTTTATCTACTGATAGGTTTGATTCTGTCAGCTTCTAGTTAAGTTGAATGTGAACCAATAGCTTTTAGTTGGTGAAAACTTTCATTAAAAAAGCCAAGCTATAAATCCATGCCCTGGGCAGAAATACTGTAGCAGTAAATTTGTAATAATTGCTAATTGCATGGGGAAATAGTTTCCAACCTCAGACAGTTGGAAACAAATCTGGTTTAGTATGAAGTAATGAGCATTTAATTTTCTGTAACTTGATAAAGCGCTTTCTCAGCCTTAATTGCTACTAAAAAGATGACTTGAAAAAACTAAGACATAAAATACAAGCCCTAACTAGACAGGGGTTTAATTAGGACACAAGACAATTAGTAATTTTAGGCTTTGGTGTGTGCCTTAAATAATGGAATAGTTATATCCAGATTGGTGGAAAATCTTGGCTAAATGGGAGAGAAATCAGAATGGAGGTTCTTACACAGTGCATCCAAAAAACCCTACAGAGATAAGTATGGTCAGGAATGCATACTCATGTGTAAAAGGCCAGAGGTGATTGTATTCTGGAGAGGAAAATGCCAAAGAGCAACAGAAGAGTGAGGGAGAGAAAGAGTTGATGTCTAGGGTATAATGAGATGGGGTTGGTGTTACAGAGGTAGGCAGAAGTTGCTTGGAACACTGGGATTCTCCTGGACAATTATTTTTATCATTCACATACTCTGTACAAACTTGTATATTAATCTTTTAGTCCTTGAGTTATCTGAACCAGAAATGGATGGGTTGATGTTCAAAGTGAAAATGTCAGAATGTTGTCCTGTTTTCATCAAAGTGCTGTAGAGTGCTAATATCCATGGCAAACAAAAAGCAATTATGTGTCTGGGTGGAGAAATGGAAGAATGCTTCCTTAGTATGTATTGAGGAAATAGAAGTGGGAAAATACATTCATATCAGCTTAAGTGAGACTGTTAATCATTATGGAATTCTTTGTCATAATATGAACAAGATCAATAGTGTGTATTAAATAACCAAATATTTTAGGTTTACTTAATATTGCTGAAGAATTCAGCTTTAGTACTTGAATACAATCATTGGTTACCACACACTTGAAATTGGGGTTGTATTCCAACAGTACTTCTGTCAACTTTTTATTATCAATTAGAATATCATTCCCTCACTTGACTTCTTTATTAAAAGAATTAAGTTTTAACAGTATTCATGATTTGACATCTACTTCAGGATCATAATTCCTGCCCATGGGTTATATCTGAGCATTTTCATGCTGTGGAACACTTATCACAGATGCTATACCAAACCTTAAATAATTCCACTGTTTGCATTTGGTGTTAAAGCTATGGTTATATACCTCAGCAATTTTTTCTGTGATATTTGCTATCCTTATTCCTGCTCAATCTGAATTTCTATGAATCTTCCTAAGATTGATTTATTGTTAGTGGATACAGCTTGTTTGTATGTCACCCCCTTTCAGGGTTGTAGTGTTTCTCAACAGTCCTGCTAGGCAACCTGCAGTTATTAGATTTGTATTGTGATAGCCATTAATGACGTTTTTAATATCTCTACTGAGGATTTGTGTAATACCATACCTCACTTCCTGATAGCATTCCAGAAATGCTAAGTAAAAGGGTCAGAATATTTTTCTTTATATCTACTAATATGCAGCTGCACCAGGCCATCTCCTGTTTTGCTGCTTCCTAAAGTTGCTAACTCTTCAGCTTTTCACTTCTGTTCATACCGTGGTGGTTTGACCCCCTGCTGAAAGCCAGGTGCCCACCAAAGCTGCTCTATCACTCCCCTCTTGAACTGGATGGGGGAGAGAAAATAGAATGAAAGGCTCATGGGTTGAGATAAGGACAAGGGAGATCGCTCAGCAATTACCATCACAGGCAAAACAGACTCCACTTGGGGAAATTAGTTTATTACCATTCAAATCAGGATAAAACCCCCACCCCCCTTCTTCCTGGGCTTAATTTAATTCTTGATTTCTCTATCTCCTCCTCCCAAGTGGTGCAGGGGAATAGGAGTTGCAGTCAGTTCATCACGTGTCTCTGCTGCAGCTTCTTTCTTCCCACTCTTGCCCTGCTCCAGTATGGGGTCCCTCCCACGGGATACAGTTCTCCATGAACTTTTCCAATGCAAGTCCATCCCACAGGCTGCAGTTCTTCACACACTGCTCCAGCATGGGTCTCTTCCACAGGGTGTAGTCCTTCAAGAATGGACTGCTCCAGCATGGGTCCCCACAGGTCCTGACAGTAAACCTGTTTCAGTGTGGGCTTTGCACATGTCACGGCTTCCTTTGGGCATCCACCTGCTCTGGCATGAGGTCCTCCATGGGCTGCAGGTGGATATCTGCTCTGCCATAGACCTCCATGGGGTGCAGGGGGACAGCCTACCTCACCATGGTCTTCACCATGGGCTGCAGGGGAATCTGATCTAGTGCCTGGAGCACCACCTCCCCTCCTCCTTCACTGACCTTGTGTTGTGGTTTAACCCTGGCTGGCAACCAAGTATCATGCAGACGCTTGCTCACTCCCCCTCACCTGGAGGGATGGGGAGGAGAATCAGAAAGCAATATAAAACTCAAGGGTTGAGATAAGAACAATTTAATAGTTAAAGCAAAGCAAGGAATTAATTCACTACTTTCCATTGGCAGGCAGGTGCTCAGCCATCCCCAGGAAAGCAGGGCTCCATCATGTGCAATGGTTACTTGGGAAGACAAACACCATAATGCCAAATGTCCCTCCTTCCCCCAGTTTCCATACTCAGCATGATACCATATGGTATGGAATACCCCTTTGGCTAGTTTGGGTCAGCTGTCTTGGCTGTGCCCCCTCCCAATTTTCCGTGTTCCCCCTGCCTGGCAGGGCCCACAGAACTGAAAAGTCCTTGACTTAGTTTAAACATTACCTAGGAACAACTGAAAACATCAGTGTCCTATCACCATTGTTCTCACACCAAATCCAAACCACAGCACTATACTAACTACTAAGAAGAAAATTAACTCTATCCCAGCTGAAACCAGGACAGTTCTTTATATAAATACATGGATATCATTCCCTTAGTCTATGGACCATCCCTCTAAAATCCATTGAGTTCAATTACTCCATGATATTAGGCTCAATCTCTTATAACAGCCTTTCTGGGCAAGGAGGACAGTATGAGGTGTTGGACTGTTCCATTTTGAAGCCAGTTCTAATCCTATTATGGCTGTGTTGATTTGGTTTCACCAGACGGTCTTTGTTGGTGTGGCAGTTGAAGAAAAAATGAAGTTCAAATCTAAAGATAGTAGAAATGGATGCCACAAGATTATCCAGTCTCTCTGGGGCGTGGGTTCAAATTCTGCCATCATCACCAAAGACTAGATACAGCATTATGTAACAATTAACATCACTTAATTTATTGACTGTTTTCACCCAAAAACAAATCCCCTTGAGGCACACATCTATCTTCTCACACTACCCACCAAGTGCTCCCAGGCCCTTGAGCAAAAACAGTCCCACAAATGGGTTTGCCTTTGCCTGAATGTTTTTCCAAGCATATTTATAAGGTGCACTACAGGAGTTTTATCCCCCTCTACAGTATACAAAAGCTTTGATTGGGCAAGACCAGCTCAGCTGGCAGAACCTCTGGTATTAACCAACCAGGTAGCCTTTGCTAGATGTTTCTCTCAATGTTTGAAAGTTCCACCACCCATTGCTTTCAGTGTAGACTTCAACAGTCTGTTACATCATTCAGTTTTCCCAGAGGCTGGTGCATGATAGGGAATGTAATATACCCACTCAATGCCATGCTCATTGGCCTAGGTGTCTATGAGACTGTTCTGGAAATTAGTTCCATTGTCTGACTCCATTCTTTCTGGGGTGCCATGTGGCCACAAGACCTGTCTTTCAAGGCCCAGGATAGTGTTCTGGGCAGTGGCATGGGGCAGAGTATGTTTCCAGCCATCTGGTGGTTGCTTCCACCACTGTAAGCACATGGCACTTGCCTTGGTGGGTCTGTGGGAGTGTGATACAGTCAATTTGCCAAGCCTCCCCATATTTATATTTCAGCCATCATCCTGCATACCACAGAAGCTTTAACTGTTTGGCTTGCTTAATTGCAGCACATTTCCCATTAATGGATTACCTGTGTGGTAGTGTCCATGGTTAAGTCCACCCCTTGATCTCAGGCTCATCATCTATATGTTGCATTTCTTCCTTGATGACCTGATGTGTGTCATGGGCCCACTGAGCTAAAAATAATTCACCTTTATGTTGCCAATCCAAATCTACTTGAGCCGCTTCAATCTTGGCTGCTTGATATACCTGCTGGCTGTTTAAATGTTCCTCAGTGGCTTGACTCTTGGGTACATGAGCATCTACGTGATGTACCTTTACAACCAAGTTCTCCACCTGGGCAGCAATATCTTGCCATAATGCAGCAGCCCAGATAGGTTTACCTCTGTGTTGCCAATTACTTTGCTTCCATTGCCGTAACCACCCCCACAGGGCATTTGCCACCATCCATGAGTCAGTATAGAAGTAAAGTATTGGCCACCTTTCTTGTTCAGGAACATCTAAGCCAGCTGGATAGCTTTCACCTCTGCAAACTGACTCAATTTACCTTCTCCTTCAGCAGATTCTGCAACTTGTTGTAGGGGACTCCATACAGCCGCCTTCCACCTCTGATGCTTTCCTACAATATGACAGGACCCATCAGTAAACAAGGCATATTGCTTACCATGTTCTGGCAGTTCATTATACAATGGGGCTTCTTCAGCATGTGTCACCTCTTCCTGTGATAGCATCCCAAAATCTTTGCCTTCTGGCCAATCCATAATAATTTCCCAAATTCCTGAACGATTGGGATTCCCTATCTGAGCTCGTTGTGTGATCAGTGTGACTCACTCACTCCATGTAGCATCAGTTGCATGTGTAGAGGAGACCTTCCCTTTAAACATCCAGCCCAGCACTGGTAACCGGGGGGCCAAGAGGAGCTGTGCTTCAGTACCAATCACTTTTAAAGTGGCTTGAACTCCTTCATAAGCTGCCAATATCTCTTTTTCAGTTGGAGTATAGTAGGCCTCAGATCCTCCGTATCCCCAACTCCAAAAGCCCAAGGGGTCGACCTTGAGTCTCCCCTGGTGCTTTCTGCCAGAGGTTCCAGGTTGGGCCATTCTCCCCGGCTGCAGTGTAGAGCACATTCTTTACATCTTGCCCAGTCCAAACTGGCCCAAGACCTACTGCTTGAACTATCTCCTGTTTAATTTGTTCAAAGTCTTGTCCCTGCTCAGGGCCCCATTTAAAATCATTCTTCTTTTGGGTCACATGATAAAGAGGGCTTACAATCATGCTGTAATTTGGAATGTGCATTCTCCAAAAACTGATGACACCTAAGAAAGCCTGAGTTACTTTCTCATTAGTTGGTGGAGACATCGCTGCTATTTTGTTGATCACATCCACTGGGATTTCACGACGTCCATCTTGCCATTATATTCCCCAAAACTTGATCACCTGTGCAGGTCCCTTGACTTTACTCTGTTTTATGGCAAAATCAGCTTTTAGAAGGTTTTGGATAATTTTCTCCCCTTTCTCAAAACTTCTGCTGTATTGCCCCATATGATGATGTCATCAATGTATTGCAGATGTTCTGGAGCTCCACCCTTCTCCAGTGTGGCCTGGATCAGTCCATGGCAGATGGTAGGGCTGTGTTTCCACCCCTGGGGCAGTTGATTCCAGGTGTATTGGACACCCCTCCAAGTTACAGCAAACTGTGGCCTGCACTCTGCAGCCAAAGGGATCGGGAAAAATGCATTTGCAGTATAATAGTGACATACCACTTGGCTGCCTTTGATTCCAGTTCATATTGAAGTTCTAGCATGTCTAGTATGGCAGCACTTGATGGTGGCATGACTTCATTCAGGCCATGGTAGTCCACTGTTAGTCTCCATTCTCCATTAGATTTTTTCACTGGCCATATGGGGCTGTTAAAGGGTGAATAGGTTCTGCTGATCACTCCTTGGTTCTCTAGTTGTCAAATCAGCTCCTGGATGGGAATCAGGTAGTCTCAGTTGGTGCGGTATTGCTGCCGGTGTACTGTGGTAGTAGCAATTGGCACCTGCTGTTCCTCAACTTTTAGTAACCCCACCACAAATGGGTCTTCTGAAAGACCAGGCAAGGTAGAAAGCTGCTTAATTTCCTGTTTCCAGGGCAGCTATACCAAAAGCCCACTGATACCCTTTCGGATCCTTGAAATACCCTCTCCTGAGGCAGTCTCTGCCAAGGATACATGGAGCTTCTGGGCCAGTCACAATGGGATGTTTTTGCCATTCATTTGCAGTCAAGCTTATTTCAGCTTATTACAGTCAGCTGTTGTGATCCCCCTGTCACTCCAGAAATAGTGATTGGCTCTGCCCCTTCATAGCTTGATGGCATTTAAGTACACTGTCCACCTGTATCTACTAAAGCTTTATATTCCTGTGGGTCTGATGTGCCAGGCCATCGGATCCATGCAGTCCAATAAACCTGGTTATCCCTGTCCTCCACCTGGCTGGAGGCAGAGTCCCTCTAATCCTGGTCTAGGGACTCTGCACTAGCACGGCTAGTGGTGTGAAACAGATGTAGCATGGAGTGGTTTCCCTCACTTATTTATGCCTTGCCAGAATGGGTTAGAATTCCTTTTCACAGGATCAAGAGTAATGTTAGCCCTATCTATCACTGACTGGAAAATTGTCCTTTGGAGAGTAGAGCAGCAACTTTCTTGGAAGACTCCTTATTTGTGATTGTTTTTCCTTGTAGTTCACACACTCGTGCCTCCAGGACTGAGGTAGGTTTTCTATCCTGACGTACGGAATTAGACTCTATAACTCAAAAGTTATAAAGTAGGTATGTTTATTGCGTGCAGATGCACGGGGGATCGCTCCTCCACAAGTGTGCATGCCCAAAGTGACGAACCATCTCACATTTATACAATAAAACAAATGAATATTCAATTAACGCCTATACATATTCGTTACCTAAACCCCGCTTCCTATGTTAATTAGCTTATCAGTCCTTTGCCTGGAATGTGGTGGTCTTGCAGGTTTGTAGGTGATTCATGTCCTTGTGACCATCTGAACTTCTCCAGCAAGAAGACTTAGCACTCCCTTCCTCTAGATAACATTGAAATGTCTCTCATCCTTTTCTCATCCTTTTTATAAATAGCCCCTTTGTCAGAGGAAGAAGGGTAGGTGTCTCCTCAAGGCTGTGTGGCTATGTGACCAGACACCACACCCATGACCAGTCACCATACCCACATTCCTTGAGCAGACATATACAATCACGATCGATGTCCATTGTCCCCATTTCACACTATTTCTCCATATCAATCCCACCTCCTCATGTCCTCTCCATGGTCTTGCAGATAAAACCACAGGGTACCTCGTGGTGTGTATTTTCTATATTCTCCCCTCCAAACAGAAGGACGTCTACAGTTGATAGCTGAGATGTGAGTCTGTTTTGGTGGAGAGTCAGACCTATCCTTGTTAAGATGGTGGACCAGTTTCTCTACAGCTGAGATGATGGAGGGAGGTAGAGACACTATCTTTATAGTTTCGGAGCTGATGAATTGCTTCATCCACTGTTGGTGGTGCAGTGTCTGACCAACCCTTAGTGCCAATGAGTTGGCATACACTGATGGTGTGCTCTGTATCAATTTCCACCACACAGGTAGTGTGCATTGGACTTCATCAGGATCTATGGGTGACTGTGGATCATTCAGGTTATAATAGATCATCTCTTTCACAGCTAATTCTCTCAAGTACTGAATACCCTTCTCTATTGCAGTCCACTTGGTTGGGTGACATGTAATATCCTCCTTGTAGGGATACCTTTCCTTCATGCTTGACAGAAGTCACTTCCAGAGGCTGATGGCTTGTGTTCCTTTTCCAATTTCCCTGTCAATGCCCCCTTCTTTAGCAAGTGATCCCAGCTGCTTGGCTTCCCTACCCTCCAAGTCTATACTATGAGCCCCGTTATCCCAGCATCAAAGCAACCAGGTGATAGTGTGTTCACCTGTTTGAAGGGCATAATCTTTCCCCATATCCCACAGTTCACTCAGAGATAGGGATTGGGAGGTTACCTCTTATTTGCTTTCTTCATCTTGTTCCTGTGATGGGCCTGCTGCTTCATTCTCTTTTACCAAGTGAGTTGCTTTCCGTTTCCATTTCTTTTTATCTACAGGGGCCACTGACACCAGTCGGTCTTCTGCATCACTCATTTTCAGGAGCTAAAGTAGCTAGAATGCCTGCCACAGGGGCTAGCTGCAGTGCTGGCTGTGGGGGCTGGAGTAGGGGCCGCAGGGGCCACTGAGCCTGCCACAGGAGCTGGAGCGCCTGCAGCAGGTGCCGCAGGGGCTGGAGCAGTAGTTACAGTTTGTTGCTTAAAATTTCACCAGATCCGGGACACAAAGACTGAATTCAATATTCCTATCACTAGGCTCAGAACTGATACTATGAAGCTGCCATCGGACCAAATATACTCAGACCCTCCGAAAATCCTAATTGTTTCATTAATTAGCCCTGAGGGGAAGGTGCAGACCCCACCCATAGGCTGACTCTCTGGGAAAACAAAGCCAAAGGTACAGTTGGCATTCCCCCACAGGGGCCACCAGACACACAGAGGTGACAACACTGAGTGCACAGACCAGATTAGTTTCAGAACCAATGAGCCCATCATACTATAGATTAATACTATATAGTAAAACACTAAAATAACTTTAGCTTATGTAAACAAACAACACAAAAGGGAGCACATACTGTAAATAAACAAGACAATTCAACCCTGGGATAATGGGCAGCAAATTCAAAAACAGATAAGCCAGCATTGTAGCTAATTACTAATAATTTAATACAACGAATACTGCAGACAATACTGTCTGATTAGATCTGTCATTATCTCAGCCCTTCAAGCCTCACATTGGGTGCCAAAAAGGACTGTCATGGTTTAACCCTGGCTGGCAACCAAGCACCATGCAGCCGCTTGTTCACTGCCCCCCACACAGAGGGGTGGGGAGGAGAATCAGAAAGGAATGTAAAACTCAAGGGTTAAGATAAGAACAATTGAATAATTTAAACAGAATAAAGAGATAAGAACAATAATAATAACAGTAATAACAATTAGAATTGAAAGGTGTGGGAAAAGGGTAAAATCCAAATGAAAAGGGTAAAAGGAAACCAAGTGATGCACAGTAGAACTGCTCAGCACCCACCGACCAATGCCCAGCCAGTCCCAGAGCAACGATCCCCCCTAGCTAACCCTCCAAGTTTATATACCAAGCATGACATCCCATGGTATGGAATACCTCTTTGGCTGGTTCAGGTCAGCTGACCTGGCTGTGTCCCCTCCCACTCTTTTGTGCCCCTCCAGCCCTCTGGCTGGTGGGGCCCAAGAAACCACAAAGTCCTTGACTTAGTATAAACATTACCCAGCAACAACTAAAAACATTAGTGTGGTTATCAACATTGTTCTCACATCATAGCCAAAACACAGCACTGTACTAGCTACTAAGAAGAAATCTAACTCCATCCCAGCTGAAACCAGGGCACCATATCTCATTACGTATGATAAACAGCAAAGTATAATGCTTTCTTTAAGTTGTTCTACCTGACAGTTAGATCTAGTACACTTAATGATATTTAAAAAACCCTTGCAAAATTAAATTAATGAATTTGGAAGTATAAGCATTAAAGTCATTAAAGCCAAGTGTCTTCAAAAATAACTCGTAGAGGAAAAAAGGATCTTTATGCACCTTTATAATTGCATTGGGTGTATGTGGCAAGGGTGGGAGCTGCAGGGCAGCCTCTGTGGGGAGAAGTTGGAGCTGCTGTGCGTTGGACACAGCCAGTTCCAGATGGCTCCAGCAGACCCACTACAGGACACAACTGAGCCCCTCAGCCATTGTGGTGGTGACTTGGGGCAAACAGTTATGAAAGAAAAATTGCCGTGCAGCAGTGTGAGAAGAGTGAATAAGAAAAGTGAGAAACAGCCCTGCGGTGAGAGCAGGAGGAGATGCGTGCTCCATGCACTGAGCAGAGATCCCCTGGAGGAGACCACTTCGCAGCAGGCATTTCCCTGCAGCCTCTGGGAGAGGGACCACACTGCAGCCTGTGTAGGACCCCGCACAGCAGCAGTGCAGGAGCAGGCTGGAAACTAGGACCATGCGTGGCAATCAGCTGAGGGGAATGTGCTCGAGCTTGTCTAGACAACAATTAACATGATGAGGCAGGTTTGCAGAGCACAGGGGAGTGGGAGAGGGATGGCGCCAAGGAAAGGTAACACCTTGCTGTTAATTGCTGGTAGTTAACCACCAATCAGGGATTGCCTAGGATGCAAGGCTTAGCTTCAAGGACCAATCTGTTTAAAACGCGCAGCTTCTGAAAGTGTATAAAAACTCGTGCTTCTGTACAATAAATTGACATTTGCTTGCATCAAGCTGCGTCCCGTCTCTTCATTCGCCACACAGCAGCTGGATATGCTCTGAAGAAGGCTGCAGCCTGTTGATGTGAATAAGCTGTAAATAATATGGTCAAGTTTGTATTCATAAACCAATATTCATTTTAATGCATAAATAAGCTTGTAATTGTATAGCGACAAAGGGGTTAAAATGTCTGAAAGATCATATATAGACTGTTCTGGCAAGAAAGTTGCAAATCTCTGAAAGGGGAGCTGTCCTCCTTATCTGCAAAGCAAGCTGCCCTACCAAGGAGATAACGGGACAGCAGGATGGCCTTGAGTAAAATTAACAAGGAGTATTGTAAAAACCCCGGGAAAGATTTCTACAAGTCTGCCAACTCATCACTTTTGAGAACTAAGGTGAAAAGTACACCATGAGGAAGACCTACGGCCTTCCTCCCATAGACCACTGCCCACATTCTAAAGACCCCGGCCCACAATTTTTGGAAGAATCTGCGCAAGTGTGAAGGGCTGATAAGCTAATTAGCATACGAAGCGAGGGTAGGCGGGTTCAGGTGATGAATATGTATAGGCGTTAATGGAATATTCATTGTTTCATTATATAAATATAAGATAATCTGCCCCTCTGGGTGTGTACGATTGGTGGAAGGATCCCCCGTACACCCGGCGCCGACAATAAAGAATACTTAATCACTAAGAAATTCTGAAGACGTTCTTTGAAACACTGTGGAGAGCCAATGCTGGAGCAGGTTTATTCTGAAGGGCTGCAGCCATGGAGAACCATGTTGGAGCAGTGGAAAAATGTGAGGAAGGAGTGGTAGAGTTGAAGTGTTATGAACTGACTGCAACCCCCCATCCCCCTGCACCCGTGTGTTTTGTTTTGTCTTTGTTTCTCACCATCCAACTCTATTTTTAATTGGCAATAAATTAAAAAAATAATTTTTACCAAGTTGTCTGCTTTGCCCATGTTGGCAATTGGTAAGTGATCTCCCTGTCTTTATCTTGACCTACAGCTTTTCGTCTTATTCTTTCCCCCTGTACAGTTGAGGAGGGAGAGTGACAGAGTGGCTGGGTAGGGGTCTAGAAGCCAGCTAGGGTATACCTGCTGCAATAACCTAGAGTTATTCTGAAGCAGAGGCAGGATTCTGCTGCATGTACTTCAACTTTGGGGAAGGAAGAGATCTCTAAAGGAAAAATACAGTGATGATGCTTGTTCTAGAGGAAATAATGTTAAGGGAGGATGCAACGAGTAGACCATTTAGATAAGCAATGTTCAGGCTGTGCTCTGAAAATGAGCAGTGACCCCAGAAAGAAATACACTAACTTGACTAAATACTTTTCCTTAGTATTTAATAGGGCACAGGAGACCATGTCTGTAGACCTATCTTGTCTGGTAAAATTCTTACCAAGCATAGTATTAATTGGTAAAACACAGATAGCTTTTTTCCCTTAAGAGAATTTTGTAAAACCTAGTTAAAGCAAAAGGCATTGCTTTACAAAATACCTTTTCTAAAGCAATGATTTCTCACAATTTTGCAGTAGTTCTATTGGAGGAAATAAAATGGGTAGTACTTAATATTTGCTTTCATTGTAAAATTACTCTTTTATTAATATAGTTCTCATGACATCCTATGGCTGTGATAACAGTCCACAGAAAAGTAAATAATCTGGTGTTCTAGCAGGATGCATGTGAAAATTAGCATTAGAAGTTTCATGGAATATGGCTTAAATATGACTGGAATTTAGAAATTGAAGAATTATAATCAGCAGCTGAACAGACTTGCATATTTAGCTGTGGGCAAAATCAATGTGCAGCTATACTAAATTTTTCTTAAATTTGTATTAAAAAGACTTCTTGGTGTTATAAATTGAGACCACAACGGATCATAATCCAATTAAAATTTTATTAATTATAGCAAGTAGAATATGAGCAAAACCAGCGCTGGACGACAGGGGAGTCTGCGCTCCGCCAACTGCCGTCCTGAGCAGTTCAAACAGTCCCTTTTTATACATCTTTACTCCCGTGTTCATGAGGTAGTGGAGGTACTCTGCGCATGCTTCAGTTGTTGTTAGGGGGTCGTTTTCTGCCTCCTGGTGGTCGTTGAGGCCGAAGTAAGAAGTCTTCCTCCTTTGTCCCATAGTTGACCCCTCACTCATATGTCCTTATATGGGGTTGTTTGTCCTGTTTCTGTCGGTTCCTGGACATCTGGCGGTTATCTTATCTTGCACAAGCGGTATCTGGTTTAGTTGATTGCGGTTATCCTATCTTACACAAGCGGTGTCTGGTGGCTGTTTGCATAAGCGATTTCATATCTTTTGTTGCCTAACCTTTACATTGGGCTTAACATAAATCTTAATAAACAATACCCTAGTCCATAGTTTCTTACATTGGCATCAAAAACCCCAATAAAAACTGGTATGTCAAAGCTTCAGGGATAAGTAGTTTTGTACTGCTGAATTAGGTGAGCACAATGTTTGTCTTCACTTGGTTTGTATATGTTATTACAGTGTATAACACTGGTGTATTGTAAGCTGCAGTTATCTTCATAGCAGTATGTAGTATTGTTTTGTTAATAACTGTGAACCGGTGGACCTAGGATAGATAACAGCCTGTCTTTTATGCTAGTGCTCTTCCTGCCTGAGCATGCTAAAGAATCGTGATTCTTGTTTTATGTAGGCCTGTATTGTTTGTCTTGTGTCCTAGTACCCTGCTTGGTATTTTCTTAATAATAATAAAAAAAACCTTCAAAAAACTTCACTGTAGATAAGTTTTAGTTCTGCAATGGGAATAGCAGCACAAGCACATTTAATAGTTGCGATGTACAGGCTAGAGTCAGATCTGCTATGAACTGCCCTGGCTTTCCTCTGTAGAGAAAAGAAGAAATACCATTTAGAGTAGTGAGACTGATTTAGCAAGCCAAAGTTTCTTCAAGCATCTCCCCTGAGTACTCTTGAAGGTTATAAAGAATATAAAATCACTTAAGGCAAATCACACAGGGAGGTTTAAGCACTCAAACCAGTATTTTTCAAGCAGATACTGGTCTGAAGCTTGTTTCATGAATACCTCAGGCTTGAGAGCTGTATAGCAGGAAGGATTTTGTGGCAATGCAGTCAGCTATGACTCATGAGACCTGAGCTGGCTATGGACTTCCTCAGTAACTGTAGCCAAGTAAATGTTTCTTCATGTAAACCACCTGTTTACAATTTAAGATCTAGTATCAGTTGGTTTTATACAGAAAAATCTGGGACACTTGAATACTTGCAATTGCCTTTATTTCAGCAGGATTCTTTGCAGGTGCCTTGGAATAAAGCTTTGGGAGGCATACAGAAAGGATATTTGGTGATGCCAGAGGCCTATTTTCTTGCAGCGTATTCTTGCATGAAATTATGATTTAGCTTTTTTTCTTTGGAACGTTGGCTCTAGAAGAAGCCCTTAGCACGTACACAGGCTGCCTCTGTCACAGACTCAGTCTGCCAAACTCATCTTTGAAAACTCTATAAAGGCTTTCAGGTGCTCCTATTCACAGTGTCATGTCAGTCCAGGTTTTTTTCCCCAGTGTCCTCAATTTGTGTATGCTACTTGAGGCTGCTGAGTGTAGAGGGATTTTTAAAGGACCGAGGACATATGTTACCATTGTCTGGGTTGGACAACCCAGGCCTGTTAGTTGAGGCTGCAGAGCAGTTTTAAGTAGTTCTGGGAACAAGCAGTGTGAGAAAGAAAACAAGCTATGCACAAACAAGAAGCCAGGTGCAGAGCAAGCCCTGGGAACCGCGGAATCAACACACTCTCATCGGCACACTGATCAGGCGCCTGCAGCATGCTCACCGATCAGCGACACGGACGCCCACGTGACCAGAAATGGAGGAGGGGGCCTGGAAATCAGGACCAATCAGTTAGCTGAAAGGAATGTGCTCGAGCTTGTAGGCCACAAACCCTGGGAGGACAAGGAATGTGAATAGATAACAATCAACAGGGTGAGTCATGCCGAGAAAAGATAAGGGAATGAGGAACAGATTCGGCCAAGGAGAAGTAACACCTTGCTGTTAATTGATGACTGTAAAAACTTATTTAAAGTGTCCTTTGTTTGTAGTTAACCACCAATCAGGGATTGCCTAGTATGTAAGGCTTAGCTTAAAGAACCAATCTGTTTAGAGGCGCAGCTTCTGAAAACATATATAAACTCGTGTTTGTGTACAATAAATCGATATTTGCTTGCATCAAGCAGCGTCCTGTCTCTCCATTGCAGCACAGAAACATTTATCCAATCACCTGTGTGTAAAGTTGTGTGAGGGGTCGGTTTAAGTTATAAATATGACCTGTTTGTTTAATAAAGTGAGCACGGCATGGAGCCATATTGGTGTGATTGTTGTGACTTAGCCGACTCTCCACGGGGGACCCTCTTGGGCTGAGGGGTGGGGGTGTTAGGAAAAAGCAGCTGAAGTTCTCCAACCTGCTTTAGGTCCCGAGGGTAGGTAGATCAGTGACTCCTATTTTTTTCCCCTTCCCTGTGTGACTAAACATTCCTCTCTTTCTTGCCTTGTCTTGTTTGTGAAAGGGCAGTAGGGACATATCCTGGTGTCAGCAAAATGTCTTAGCTTGTTACACTTGAAAATCATGGGGTTTCCTGCAATGTCTTGTCAGGTGGCTGCTTAAGAACTATGCCATTTTATAATCCCTTCTGAACAAATGGAGGGAATTGAACACTAAGCTAGAAACAGCAAACTTCAGATAAAAGGAGATCTAAATGAAATATGAGAGCTACAGGAAGAAAGTAAAGGGAAGAGAAATAGAAAAACTTGAAGCAAGTGTAAGGAGAGGCTCAAACTAGTCTGAGGAGGATGTTAGAAGAATAAAGGAAAGACCTGAGAAATGGTGAATAATGTTTTCTGGTCTCTGTTAGATGCACCTACAGAAAACAATAAAAGCATTTATAGCAAGAGGGAAACCAAGGAAGTTTGTCTAGAGCTTAGTGGGGAGTGATTTGAAGAATCAGTCAGCAATATGTAGGCGAGCAGAGGTTATCTTTATTCGGCAGCGCTGGGTGCGTGGGGGATCACTCCACCAAAGTCATGCACACCGAGGGGGCTTTTCAGTCCCCCCTTTATACAGGCTACTCATACCTATTCATTAGTTTTCCAAGAAATTGTTTACATATTCCTTACAATTCTGAGAATTCATTTACATATCTCGTGCCTGCGCAATGTCCTTGAGGAGTTGTCTCTACGCAGACTCTATTCCTTAGCAGTCATGTTTAAAGTCCGTCTTCGCCACATTGCATGTACAACAGGAATCTAAGACCAAATGTCCCTTCTAAAGATAACCAACCCAAGGACTTAGCAGTCTGTGCATCCGTCATGTGGCAATAAGGGCCCTTGGACATTTCCCAACTCTTAACTAAACAGGTGCGTCATCCTTTACATAAGTGGTACAGCATTCACTATTCAATATTGAAACTGTGTAAGTTTTAGGGAGCCAGATGAATGTAAAAAGGCTGTGTGGAATCAGTAGTACTGCAGGCTTTTAAGATTAATTTTGGCAAGTCTTTCTAACTGCATAGCATGTAATTGCTTTTAACTCTTCCCAAAGGACCTTGGAGAGAGAGATCGAGCAGAGGAATACTGTCATAGCAGGATAAACTGATAGCCAGTTCTTGTGCACTTGATATTTTTTGGGGGGTGATTTTTCGGACAGTCTTCTATTGTTGTAGGTACATATTCCCCACCACATGGCTAAAGGAGGTCCTGGCAGAGAAATGGCTGGGAACAGGCTTATAAGACTACCACATTGATGTGGCAGGCTTGCTACCCTAAAGCGGGTAAACAACTTTCTCATATATAGTAATAATAATGTAGTAAATACAGTTTGAAAAAGAAGGGCTTAGACTTGATGTCCCTTATATCCTTATGTTTTGCGGTTCAGTAAAGGCAAAGCAGCATATGTAACCAATTTTGAAAGTTGTTTGAAAAGAATTGAGACAGTTGGGTATTAAGGGAATTGGTAGCTGTGGTTGATTCACTTGATTGTCAGCTTTGTCAGTTGTTGGTTGGTGGGTTTTATTTCCTGTGGGACGCTTAAATTTCTTTAAATTTTACTTTGGTTAAGATGCTTGACCAAATATGTGAAGCTATTAAAAAAAAAAAGTGAAGCTTCAAGTACTTCTGTTAAACTCTTCCTAGCTCACTTTTTATTTGCTAGTTGGCTTCTGTTGTACTTCTCTTCCTCCTTAGTATATATAAACAAGAAAGATTGTGTATTATGTATAAGCAGCTTCTGGTTTCCAGATCCTTAGAAAATAATTCTCACTGATATTGATCTATTGTGCATGACATGACAAATAAGACTTGCTTTTAGTTTTTTTTGTGGAGTGTTTCACGAGTAATCCACAGTGCTTTAGTTGTCTGCAAGATGAATGTATTTACAGAGCAGTTATGTTGTAAAGGATATTAACATGTATAGTCTTGTCTTTGGCATCAGGAATCAATATTTATGGTCTTTCAGATAGCATCATTTGCCTTAACCTTAGAGCCTGTTATCTTCCTATGGTTACTAGTACGTGTAACTTTTCTTTGTATTCAAAAAGGTGTTCAGTTATACCTGTGTTAGGTTTCATTAAGAATAGTTTTCAGTGAGGGCGGGGGGGGGGGGGGGGAGGAAGTTGTACCGTGTTGGATGTTTGCTAGGGAGTAACTTTGAACTGACAGTGTCACAGTACAGATTAGATGATTGTTTTGTTCCCTTGTACTTTCCTTACCAGCTTCACTGTAATGCTAGTAACAGCTTTTTTAGTATTTGAAGAATGTGAACTGAAAGTTAGATGCATTTGAGTGTTGATATGGGGAGAGATTGCATGTTGCTCCCAATTATCTGACAGTCCTGTCTTAATGAAGATAGTTGAGGCCGAGGGTGCCACATCTTCCTTTAGTTGCTTGCCTTCCTTGTCATTTTGCTATAGTCTGCTTTTATGGTTTCTATCTTGGTGTTTTTTTGCTACAATGTATGCATTCCTTCCATCTAAAACCAATATTGATAGCAATAACCTTAATTTCTCTTTCCTGCTTTGAAATTAAAAAATAAAGGTATATTTTCCTGGCTGTGTCCACTAGTTATTTTACCAAAGGATTCCTTTGGAAGTATGAAGGTTTGGTCAATGTTTGTGTGGAACTTCTTTCTGACAATTTTGTTTAAGAATGTACTAAACAGGCTTTTCTGTTTCAGAAGACTGGCATTTCTCTTTATGGAAGTGTGTTAGCTCATTGAGACAGCTACATAAAATGGAGTTTAGAATCTAGGATGAATTCAAGGCAATATCAATCAGGTTTTTTAATTACAGTATTTTAGAGTGTGAGATATTATTGATCACATTGATGATTTTAATTATTCTTACACTTTTCTTTCACAGCCCCATGACTTTGATGAATGCAGATTTGATATTAGTGTAAACGATAGTGTTTGGTACCTCCGAGCTCAGGATCCAGACCACAGGCAACAGTGGGTAGATGCAATAGAACAACACAAGGTATATTTTTTTTCTGATCTCCTTTCTTCCTCATTAGATCTGTGTAGAAAAATGAAGCTGGGTTAATTAACATTGATAATATACAACTGTGGGTTGGCTTCAGGGGTGGTGGGTTGGCCGATGTAGATAAGGTGCAGCTGTGGCTGGTTCTGTTAAGTGGTTGGGCAGCCAATGAAGAGGGAGCAGACGTCCTGGAAGAGGAGAGATTAGGAGAAGGTAGCAGAGGGACTGGCGTGAAGGGTATGTTGGTATGAGATGGTAAAAGACCTTGTTGCAGCTTGATAGTTTTGAGAGTGCTGTGACAGATTTGGTGGTGCTTGTGGAGAGTTGTAAGCTTCACTGTACAGTCAGTCATTAAAGAAGGTATTTATGACAGATAAAAGCTGCAAGATTGAAATGATATGTTAAATATGTTCTAAAGGAATGGATTTCTTATCCTTCATATAGAAGAGTTTAGAGAACTAGGAGCTAACAACTGTGAAGCTTTCTCTAGCTCTCTAGTTTGAAAAAGAAAAAGCTTGCATTATGTTTGAGTGACTATTTAATGGTTTTGGCCATCTTCTCTTACTGATTGAATTGGTTTTTATCTATGTATCCTAGATGTTAAACTTGTTAAACTTAGAGTCCATTCTCCTAGGTTATCATTCTGGGTTTTAGGCTCATCTCTTTCATCACTTTGTTGCTTTTACTGTATCTGACTACTGGCTTTTGTCTCCTTGTCTTTTAAGACCCTACTGTTTATCAGCATTTTGGTTCAGCTTTCCTGATCTATGCCTTATCTCTTCCTATGAACTCTCTTACTTTCATTTTACCTAAAGGGCTTGGAAGTCAGGTATTCTTAAAGTATGTAGCACACAAACTCAACACCTTGGAGCAGCGTCTATCTTGCATCTGAAAACATAGGTACTGTAGTTAAGACAACTGCATCTGGGTTATACAGGTAGAATCATAGAATATCTCAAGTTGGAAGGGACCCATAAGGACCATAGAGTCCAACTCCCTGCTCCTCGCAGGACTATCTAAAACAAATCATTTGACTAAGAGCATCATCCAGACACTCCCTGAACTCTGACAGGCTTGGTGCTGTGACCGCTTCCCTAGGGAGCCTGTTCCAGCGACCGACCACCCTCTCAGTGAAGAACCTTTTCCTAATGTCCAATCTGACCTTCCCCTGATGCAGCTTCATTCTGTTCCATGTGTCCTATTGCTGGTCGCCAGAGAGAGGAGATCGGCACCTCCCCCTCCACTTGCCCCCCTTGAGGAAGCTGTAGACTGCGAAGAGGTTACTCCTCAGCCTTCTCTTCTCCAAGCTGAACAAGCCAAGTGACCTCAGCTGTTCCTCCTAAGTCTCATCCTCGAGATCTTTCACCATCTTGGTCACCCTCCTCTGGATGCACTCTAAGAGTTTGTTGTCCTTATTTTGAGGCACCCAAAACTGCACACAGTACTTGAAGCGGCACCGCACCAGTGCAGTGTAGAGTGGGACAATCACCTCCCTTGACTGGCTAGCTATGCTGTGCTTGATGCACCCCAGGGCATGGTTGGCCCTCTTGGATGCCAGGGCACACAGTTGACTCATATTCAACATGTTATCAACCCAAACCCCCAGATCTCTTTCCGTGGGGTTATTCTCCAGCCTCTCATCCCCTAATTTGTACGCATAACTAGGATTACCCCATCCCAAGTGGAGAATCCAGCACTTGCTCTTGTTAAATTTCACACGGTTGGTGATTGCCCAGCTCTCTAGTCTATCCAGCTCTCTCTCTAAGGCCTTTCTACCCTTGAGGGAGACCACAGCTCCTCCTAGTTTAGTGTCATTGGCAAACTTACTTAATGTACATTTGATTCCTGCATCCAGTTAATTTATAAAAGCATTAAAGAGCAGTGGCCCTAAAATTGAGCCCTGGGGAACCCCACTGGTGACTGGTTATCAGCCTGATGTAAACCCATTTACTATAACTCTTTGAGCACAACCCATCAGCCAATTGTTCCCCCACTGTATTATGGACTTGTCTAGCTGTGTGCTGGACACTTTGTCCAGAAGGATACTGTGAGAGACAGTATCAAAAACTTTGCTAAAATCTAAACCCAATACATCTACTGGCTTCCCTTGGTCAACTTGATGGGTGACCTTGTCATAAAAGGAAATTAAGTTGGTTAAACAGGACCTTCCCCTCATGAACCTGTGTTGCCTTTGACCAATGCCTGCATTGTCTCTCAAGTGTTTTTCACTAACTCCCAGAATAATCTTCTCCATAATTTTACCAGGCACTGAA